>NW_027849208.1:0-261 GCF_054177405.1 Leptonychotes weddellii
AGAGGAGGTGGGTGGAGGCTCCTCTCCCCGGACACCTGCCTGCAGGTGCTCATCATCTCCGCGGGCATCGTGGGGCTCAGAGACGGACCCTGGGCTGGTCAGCACCTGCTCCCAGCTGTCCTGCTCAGACACAGCTCCCATGGAGGCCCCGGCAGGACAGCCTGTCCGGTCTGTCTCACTGGCCTGGGTCCTGAATGCCAACAGGTGCTGGACTGTTGGATAAAATGCCGCCGGCAGGACTGGCCACAGCTACCAGTCTGC
>NW_027849209.1:0-261 GCF_054177405.1 Leptonychotes weddellii
GTCTCTCTCAATGTCAAATAAATAAAATCTTAAAAAAAAAAAGTTATAGGTGTTTTAAAGATTTTAGAAGCAAAAACAAGCATTCCCAAAGTTATTAACATAAATATTTTAGCAAGAAAATCACATATGGAAACATTTCTAAATAACTGGTTTTTAAAAAGCTTTATCCAGGGCGCCTGGGTGGCTCAGTTGGTTAAGCGGCTGCCTTCTGCTCAGGTCATGATCCTGGAGTCCCAGGATCGAGTCCCGCATCGGGCTCCC
>NW_027849210.1:0-261 GCF_054177405.1 Leptonychotes weddellii
TTGTATTTGTTTGAGAGAGAGAGATAGCATGAGCAGGGGGAGTGGCAGGCAGAGAGAGAAGTAGGCTCCCCGCTGAGCAAGGAGCCCAATATGGGAATCAATCCCAGGACCCCGAGATCAGGACCTGAGCCAATGGTAGACGCTTAACTGGCTGAGCCATCCAGGTGCCCCAAGAGGAGATCTTTTTAAAGAAATAATTGTGTCCTAACCAAGGTATTACTAATTTTTTCTCTGTCCCATGATAAAGATTAAAGAATGATG
>NW_027849211.1:0-261 GCF_054177405.1 Leptonychotes weddellii
ACTAGCTTCAAGGGAATTTAAAAAGTAAGGAACAATCTTGTCATAATTGTCCTAGATCTCCTTGTCATGATCACATTGGCAATGGTACTACAGACACCTCCAGGATCTAAAATCAATGATCTAGGGGCGCCTGGGTGGCTCAGTCGTTAAGCGTCTGCCTTCGGCTCAGGTCATGATCCCAGGGTCCTGGGATCGAGTCCTGCATGGGGCTCCCCACTCTGCGGGAAGCCTGCTTCTCCCTCTCCCACTCCCCCTGCTTGT
>NW_027849212.1:0-261 GCF_054177405.1 Leptonychotes weddellii
TTTGTTTTGTCTAATGTTGTTTAAACTTGAAAGTATTCCAGGGGTACCTGGCTGGCTTAGTGGGTAAAGCATGAGACTGTTGATCTTGGGGTTGTAAGTTCGAGGCCCACACTGAATGTAGAGATTATTTAAAAAAGAAAAAAAAAATCTAAAAAAAAAAAAGGCATTCCAGTTGTACATACACACTCATAATCAACTTACTGACATTTCTGGAGAATTTTTCCAGTGAATCAAATTAGTGTGAAAAGGTTTAGAAATGAA
>NW_027849213.1:0-261 GCF_054177405.1 Leptonychotes weddellii
TGGTGGTGGGTATTGAGGAGGGCACATTCTGCATGGAGCACTGGGTGTTATGCACAAACAACGAATCATGGAACACTTCATCTAAAACTAATGATGTAATGTATGGGGATTAACATAAGAATAAAAAAAAATAAATATATAACTACTCATACTCTGAACTTTTAGGCGCATTCTAGGGAATAGAGCAACTTTTAAATCCATATCTTCCTTAAAGGTAATGATAGTGGATGTGTTGGAGCAATCTAATCATGTTTATACTCA
>NW_027849214.1:0-261 GCF_054177405.1 Leptonychotes weddellii
TAATGCTACGCCCCTGAGTGTCACTTGGAAATGTCCCAGCCTCTGGCCGCTCCTCCTCACCCCTCTGCAGCAGGAACCCTGGGAACCGGATGCTTCTTTGTGGCCCCAGAAGGACCTCAGAGCTTGACTTCGTTCCCCACCTGAGCTCTGTGTCTGGCATCCGCCCTCAAATGCACCCCAGCGTCCTTGTCCCTGCCGTTGGCCAGGCACCCTGGGACCCCCTGCCCACTGCCCAGGGGAGTTCAGGGGGAAATGAGGAAA
>NW_027849215.1:0-261 GCF_054177405.1 Leptonychotes weddellii
ATCCATTTCCCACCGACCTCTCCTATGGTAACCATCAATTTGTTCTCTGTATTTAAGAGTGGTTTTTTTTGTTCATTTGTTTGTTTGTTTCTTTTTTGCTTTGTTCATTTATTTTGTTTCTTAAATTTCACATATAAATGAGAGGATATGGTATTTGTCTTTCTCTGACTGACTTATTTCATTTAGCATAATACCCTCTCGGTCCATCCATGTTGTTGCAAAAGGCAAGATTTCATTCTTTTTTATGGCTCAGTAATATTC
>NW_027849216.1:0-261 GCF_054177405.1 Leptonychotes weddellii
TTACTGCCATATGATGAGAGGAAGCCAGAGATGTTGCTATATCCCAATGTGCTCAGAACAGCCCCCCCCCCTCCAAAACAAGGTATTATCTGGTCCAAAATGTCAGTAGTGCTAACATCTATGACTAACTCACATCTATGACTGTGTCACTATTGTGGTTTTGATAAAGAAAGCAGGACATAGAGGTGTCTCTGGGAAAGTGAGATGATCCATTCCACCAGCACATGTGACACATCCTGATGAGGGTTCCAGAGCTTTCTG
>NW_027849217.1:0-261 GCF_054177405.1 Leptonychotes weddellii
GATGTTGGCGGGGATGCGGAGAAAGGGGAACCCTCCTACACTGTTGGTGGGAATGCAAGCTGGTGCAGCCACTCTGGAAAACTGTATGGAGGTTCCTCAAAAAGTTGAAAATAGAGCTACCCTACGATCCAGCAATTGCACTACTGGGTATTTACCCCAAAGATACAAAAGTAGGGATCCGAAGGGGTACGTGCACCCCAATGTTTATAGCAGCAATGTCCACAATAGCCAAACTGTGGAAAGAGCCAAGATGTCCATCGA
>NW_027849218.1:0-2066 GCF_054177405.1 Leptonychotes weddellii
GGTGATGTTTCTAGGAAGAAGTTGCTGTAGCTCAGGTCGAAGAGGTTGCTGCCTGTGTTCTCCTCTAGGATTTTGATGGACTCCTGTCTCACATTGAGGTCTTTCACCCATTTGGAGTCTATTTTTGTGTGTGGTGTAAGGAAATAGTCCAGTTTCATTCTTCTGCATGTGGCTGTCCAATTCTTTCAACACCATTTGTTGAAGAGACTGTCTTTTTTCCATTAGACATTCTTTCCCGCTTTGTCGAAGATTAGTTGACCATAGAGTTGAGGGCCCATTTCTGGGCTCTCTATTCTGTTCCATTGATCTATGTGTCTGTTTTTGTGCCAGTACCATACTGTCTTGATGATGATAGCTTTGTAATAGAGCTTCATGTCCGGAATTGTGATGCCACCAGGTTTGCTTTTCTTTTTCACCATTCCTCTGGCTATTCGGTGTCTGTTCTGGTTCCATACAAATTTTAGGATTATTCCATTTCTTTGAAAAAAGTGGATGGTATTTTGATAAGGATTACATTCAATGTGTAGATTGCTCTAGGTAGCATTGACATCTTCACGATATTTGTTCTTCCAATCCATGGACATGGAACGTTTTTCCATTTCTTTGTGTCTTCCTCAATTTCTTTCATAAGTATTTTATAGTTTTCTGAGTACAGGTTCTTTGCCTCTTTGGTTAGATTTATTCCTAGGTATCTTATGGTTTTGGGTGCAATTGTCAATGGGATCGACTCCTTAAGTGATCTTTGTTCTGTCTTGTTGATGGTGTATAGGAATGCCACTGATTTCTGTGCATTGATTTTATATCCTGCCACTTTACTGAATTCCTGTATGAGTTCTAGCAGTTTTGGGGTGGAGCCTTTTGGGTTTTCCACATAAAGTTTCATATCATCTGCAAAGAGTGAGAGTTTGACTTCTTCTTTGCCTATTTGGATGTCTTTTCTTTCTTTTTGTTGTCTGATTGCTGTGGCTAGGACTTGTAGTATTATGGTGATTAGCAGTGGTGGTAGTGGACATCCCTGCTGTGTTCCTGACCTTCGGGGGAAAGGTCTCAGTTTTTCCCCATTGAGAATGATATTTGCTGTGGGTTTTTCATAGATGGCTTTTATGATATTGAGGTATGTATCCTCTATCCCTATACTCTGTAAAGTTTTGATCAAGAAAGGATGCTGAACTTTGTCAAATTCTTTTCTGCATCTATTGAGAGGATCATATCGTTCTTGTTCTTTCTTCTATTAATGTATTGTATCTCATGGATTGATTTGCAGATGTTGAACCAACCTTGCAGCTCAGGGATAAATCCAACATGGTCTTGGTGAATAATCTTTTTAATGTACTGTTGGATCCTATTGGCTAGTATTTTGGTGAGAATTTTTGCATCCATGTTCATCAAGGATATTGGTCTGTAATTCTCCTTTTTGATGGGGTCTTTGGTTTTGGGATCAGGTAATGGTGGCCTCATAGTACGAGTTTGGAAGTTTTCCTTCCATTTGTATTTTTTGGAACAGTTTCAGAAGAATAGGTATTAATTCTTCTTTAAATGTTTGGTAGAATTCCCCTGCGAAGCCATCTGGCCCTGGGTTCTTGTTTGTTGGGAGATTTTTGATAACTGCTTCAATTTCCTTAGTGGTTATAGGTCTCTTCAGGTTTTCTCTTTCTTCCTGGTTCAGTTTTGGTAGTTTATACATCTCTGGAATGCATCCATTTCTTCCAGATTATCTCATTTGCTGGCATAGAGTTGCTCATAATATGTTCTTATAATTGTTTGTATTTCTTTGGTGTTGGTTGTGATCTCTCCTCTTTCATTCATGATTTTATTTGTTTGGGTCATTTCTATTTTCTTTTTGATAAGGCTGGCCAGGGGTTTATCAATCTTGTTAATTCTTTCAAAGAACCAGCTCCTAGTTTCGTTGATCTGTTCTACTGTTCTTTTAGTTTCTATTTCATTGATTTCTGCTCTGATCTTTATTATTTCTCTTCTCCTGCTGGGTTTAGGCTTTATTTGCTGTTCTTTCTCCAGCTCCTTTAGGTGTAGGGTTAGGTTGTGTATTTGAGACCTTTCTTGTTTCT
>NW_027849219.1:0-261 GCF_054177405.1 Leptonychotes weddellii
CTGATACATTGAGGTACTCAAGAAATAGTTTCTGAATAACAATATATCATTAATTCCATCTTATACAGAAACTATTAATAAATTTTTAACAAATTCCCATATTAAAAAGGCAAAGTACGGAGGGGCGGAGCAAGATGGCGGAGGAGTAGGAGACCTGGATTTCGTCTCCTCTCAGGAATTCAGCTGGATAGGGATCAAAACATTCTGAACACCTACAAACTCAACAGGAGATCGAAGAAAAGAATAGCAACAACTCTCTCA
>NW_027849220.1:0-261 GCF_054177405.1 Leptonychotes weddellii
ACATCACTGTGGCCCTGTGACCATGAATGCATCCACAGAATTCTTTTCATCTTACAAACCCAGAATTGATTTAACCTTGTGTGATTCTTGGATGAATGTTTGCCTGCTTCATGAGGATCTAGGCTCCATGACAGTTCAGCCTGTGCTCTGTTCTCCTCATCACTATATTTTAATGTCTGGCACAGTGTGTCCCAGAGAGCAATTGCTCACCCAGTACTTACTGAATGAGGGGGTGGTTCTTACTTGCTTTCCCTTACATGC
>NW_027849221.1:0-261 GCF_054177405.1 Leptonychotes weddellii
CGCCTGGGTGGCTCAGTTGGTTAAGCGACTGCCTTCGGCTCAGGTCATGATCCTGGAGTCCTGGGATCGAGTCCTGCATCGGGCTCCCTGCTCAGCAGGGAGTCTGCTTCTCCCTCTGACCCTCCTCCCTCTCATGCTCTCTGTCTCTCATTCTCTCTCTCTCAAATAAATAAATAAAATCTTTAAAAAAAAAAAAAAAACTAATGATGTAATGTATGGTGATTAACATAACATAATAAAATTAAATTAAAAAAACAATAA
>NW_027849222.1:0-261 GCF_054177405.1 Leptonychotes weddellii
ACTGTTTTCCAGAGTGGCTGCACCAGCTTGCATTCCCACCAACAGTGTAGGAGGGTTCCCCGGTGTTTACTGAGTTCTAATGACTTGTACACTCAACAAATATTTATTGAGCAACTGCTAACTGCCACGTCCCTTGTAGAGCAGATGCTAAGCAGCCATACTGACTCTGTAGAAGGCACATACTACTGCCGCTCGACACAGGTGAGAGGCAGCATCCTCTGTCAGAAGGCAAGTCGTCTGATCTTGGCTTTGCCGACTTCA
>NW_027849223.1:0-261 GCF_054177405.1 Leptonychotes weddellii
TAACTCTGGGTCAGAGTTGGTGAAAACAACCTCAAGAGGCACATGTTCTGAAAAGTAAAGTGATTGGAACTCGGTATTTCTACCCTCAAAGTCAGTGCTGGACAAAATGCTTTAACCTGGCTCTGTCCACATGGCCATACCTAGTCATACCACTGTGGCCCCACCAGCCCCCCCTCCATAGATATGCTCCTGGCCCTTCAGAAGCCCACCAAGCATTTGCTAAAGACAATTTAGAATGAAGTCACATGGGGGCTCCTGGGT
>NW_027849224.1:0-261 GCF_054177405.1 Leptonychotes weddellii
AAGTGTTTTAAATCTTACAGAGGAGGCTATTTTCAGTATCCCCAACTAGAAGAACAAAGTTCTTTTTTTTTTTAAAGATTTTATTTATTTATTTGACAGAGAGAGACACAGCGAGAGAGGGAACACAAGCAGGGGGAGTGGGAGAGGGAGAAGCAGGCTCCCCGCAGAGCAGGGAGCCCGATGCGGGACTCGATCCCAGAACCCTGGGATCATGACCTGAGCTGAAGGCAGTCGCTTAACCAACTGAGCCACCCAGGCGCC
>NW_027849225.1:0-261 GCF_054177405.1 Leptonychotes weddellii
GGGTTTGGTGCCTGCTGCAGGCTGGAGCAGAGAAACCAAAATCAGACCCACCCTGGAGAGACAAGTGTGACTTGGGTGAGCCTTTCCACCTCCTACCTGAGCACCGCCCCTCTGAGCACCAGCGGGGTGGATTCTTCCTGTCTTGTCAGACTGGCACAGTGAGCCTCTGGAAACTTCTCTCGCTCCAACTGGAATCCAGCCCGACCAGCATCCATCAGGCTGCCATGACCTTGAAGAATGGTTTGGAGACATGAAGATACC
>NW_027849226.1:0-261 GCF_054177405.1 Leptonychotes weddellii
AGTTGTAGAGGTTACCTACCCGGGGACGTGGAGGCAGCCGACGGCTGTTACCCAGAGGCCGTGAGGAACCACTTTGGATGGGTTTCTAGTGGAACCGGCTGGCTCCCGGGGCTCGTGGAGATCCACCCTGCGTGCGCCTGCAGGTGACAGAGACTGCTAGGAAAACCAAGCAGGGCCCCGAAAAGAGGTGCAGGGCACTCCTGGCTCTGTCTGTGTCTCGCTGTCGCCGTCCGGCGTCTGGAGGCCCCCCCGGAGCCTCTG
>NW_027849227.1:0-261 GCF_054177405.1 Leptonychotes weddellii
TGAGTTTCCAAGGAAATATATGTAAAATATATCTAGCCATGGGGCACCTGGGTGGCTCAGTCGTTAAGGGTCTGCCTTGGGCTCAGGTCCTGATCCCAGGACCCTGGGATCAAGCCCCGCATCGGGCTCCCTGCTCGGCGGGAGGCTTGCTTCTCCCTCTCCCGCTCCCCCTGCTTGTGTTCCCTCTCTCGCTGTGTCTCTCTCTGTCAAATAAATAAATAAAAAATCTTAAAATATATATATATATATATCTAGCCATGT
>NW_027849228.1:0-261 GCF_054177405.1 Leptonychotes weddellii
ATTGGATGGGGCGAGAGTTCTCCCCGCCAGTCACTGGCTTCTAAACGCCTCATGTGGGAGGAGCGGGACGCGGGGAGTTTCAAGTTTGTGTGACCGAACAGATTGTAAGCAAAAACCTGTAAAACACGAACAAGCCCTTCACGGTGCATTATTTGCCTCATTACTTGTCCTGCATTCTACTTAGTGCTCTATTCCTTTGCATTTAAAAAATTCTGGTCGTGACCCATTATGTTGCTTTCAGGACTCTCAAATGGGTCACGA
>NW_027849229.1:0-261 GCF_054177405.1 Leptonychotes weddellii
AGTGAGGCGCTCCAGGGTCACTTTCGGGATATCGCCAGGCCCATGGCTCCCTGTGCAGCTCGTCAGCGAATCACGGCCCTCCTATCAATTCCCGTTACAACATTAGCATCGTCCTTACCAACAGTACCTCCGACCTCATGGGTCTAACGTGCTGGCCGCTTGCTTTTAAAAATGTGTTAAACGCATCCACATGTGACAATGACTGAACAGTGAGCGAACGCACGGCTGAGTTTAGTCCTCAGTCCCCCCCACCCAAGAGGC
>NW_027849230.1:0-261 GCF_054177405.1 Leptonychotes weddellii
ATACAATCAGAAGCATCTCATTAAGAAAAGGAATCATTAGCCAAACTAAATTTGGCTTAAATGTACTCTCCTGGGATTTATGTGGATTTTTAGGAAAATGAAGCCTGAAAGTATAAGAAATTAGAACTAAAGGGGGGCCTGGGTGGCTCAGTCAACTAAGTGTCTGCCTTCAGCTCAGGTCATGATCCCAGAGTCCTGCCTCGGGCTCCCTGCTCAGCTGAATAAATAAATAAGGGGAGGGGAGGGGAGGGAAGGGGAGGG
>NW_027849231.1:0-261 GCF_054177405.1 Leptonychotes weddellii
ATGGGTATTAAAGAGGGCATGCACTGAATGGAGCACTGGGTGTTACACACAAACAATGAATCATGGAACACTACATCAAAAACTAATGATGTAATGTATGGGGATTAACATAACATAATAAAAAAATAAAATAAAAAAATAATAATAAAAACCTGAAACTGATAAAGCAGAGCATCAACAGCTGTGAAGTCTGGAGAGGGTTAACAGGTAGTCATTTTTTTAAATTACACTGTTTTTGATGTTCTGTTTATTTAAAACATT
>NW_027849232.1:0-261 GCF_054177405.1 Leptonychotes weddellii
TTTTTTTTAATGGAAAGATTTAAACACGCTCAAAAGTGGACAGAATGAACTCTTATTTTTTTAAAAAGATTTTATTTATTTGACAGAGAGACACAGCGAGAGAGGGAACACAAGCAGGGGGCAGTGGGAGAGGGAGAAGCAGGCTTCCCGCGGAGCAGGGAGCCAGATGTGGGGCTCGATCCCAGGACCCAGGGATCACAACCTGAGCCGAAGGCAGACGCTTAACAACTGGGCCACCCAGGTGCCCCATGAACTCTTATT
>NW_027849233.1:0-261 GCF_054177405.1 Leptonychotes weddellii
AAAAAAAAAGATTTTATTTATTTATTTGAGAGACAGAGAGAAAGAGAGAGCATGAGCAGGGTGGAGGGGGGAGCGGCAGAGGGAGAAGCAGGCTCCCCGCTAAGCAGGGAGCCCGATTGCAGGACTCGATCCCAGGACCCTGGGATCATGACCTGAGCTGAAGGCAGATGCTTAACCAACTGAGCCACCCAGGCACCCCAATTTTCTATTTTTCTATATTTAGAAATCTAAATGTAGGCAGTTTTTCATTGATATGAGCTG
>NW_027849234.1:0-261 GCF_054177405.1 Leptonychotes weddellii
TAGAAGGAGAAACAGTTTCCCAGACAAACAAAAAGTAAAGGAGTTCATGACCACTACACCAGCTCTGCAGGAAATTAGTGGAAAGGAAAGACAAAAATGACAAAGACAAGAAAGGATCAGAGAAAATCTCCAGAAACAATGACAAAATAAGTGATAAAATGACATGGAATACATATCTATCAATAATTACTCTGAATGTGGGGCGCCTGGGTGGCTCAGTCGTTAAGCGGCTGCCTTCGGCTCAGGTCATGATCCCAGGGT
>NW_027849235.1:0-261 GCF_054177405.1 Leptonychotes weddellii
CGCCCAGTGTCCGGGGCCGCACACGGAGCCGGAGCCGATGAGGCAACAGGCTCTGGTTTCCATGCTGCCCGGTAGAGGCTGGTGGGGAGGGGAGGGAGGAGGGAGGCCGCCTCCACTGACCCCTTTTTGGCAACATCATCGCTACCCGGAAGCCACAACCACGAGTGGTCACGCCACTGTGCATCCTTCCACGGCACTCTAGGGCTCCCTTGTACCTTCCCGCCTATACACTAGAGATGTTTCCACGGAAGCTCTAGCTGG
>NW_027849236.1:0-261 GCF_054177405.1 Leptonychotes weddellii
TAGATCATCTTGGTCCCCACTCTGAGATAAACCATATATGCTGACATGGCTAACAAAGGCACGGGTGTGTTGGACCTGGGGCTCCAGGACCAACAGACTAGGCAGCCTGCTCTAGGGCTTGAAACTGAAGACAGTAGCCAGTGCAGATGGCCCGGACAGGAGCTAAAGAAATGGTTCATAACAACTGTCAAGTCCCAAGGGAGCCTGGCAGATAGCGCTTTGGCCAAAGTACACTCTGGGAGGGAGATTTGGAAGAGAATG
>NW_027849237.1:0-261 GCF_054177405.1 Leptonychotes weddellii
GAAAAGATTTTTTTTTTAAAGCTAATATACTGAGATACCTGGGTGGCTCAGTTGGTTAAGCATCTGCCTTCAGCTTTGGTCATGATCCCAGGGTCCTGGGATCAAGTCCTGCATCAGGCTCCTTGCTCAGCAGGGAGCCTGCTTCTCCCTCTGCCTGCCACTCCCCCTGCTTGTGCTCTCTATCTGACAAATAAATAAAATCTAAAAAAAAAAAAGCTAATATACTGAGGGTAAATTAATAAAACATCTATGGAAGGCATT
>NW_027849238.1:0-261 GCF_054177405.1 Leptonychotes weddellii
TTAATACTGGTCATAACAGGTGGCTGTTTCTTTTGTACCCTGGTGGTATGGACTCATGTCAGTTTGGTAGTTTTATGTGGAAGATATTTTCTTCTCACAAAACTGGAGTTAGCCCTGAAAGAATTAATGACTGTCAATTTATTAAGTTGAAACAGATTGCTAAAGGAAATTGTTTCACCATTATCAGTTAAAAAAAAAAACAACAAACCAACCTTCCCTTTCTAAGATACTGTATTCTTAAAAGTTTTGGATTGTAGGACC
>NW_027849239.1:0-2065 GCF_054177405.1 Leptonychotes weddellii
CAATCCATGAGCATGGAACGTTTTTCCATTTCTTTGTGTCTTCCTCAATTTCTTTCATGAGTATTTTATAGTTTTCTGAGTACAGATCCTTGGCCTCTTTGGTTAGATTTATTCCTAGGTATCTTATGGTTTTGGGTGCAATTGTAAATGGGATCGACTCCTTCATTTCTCTTTCTTCTGTCTTGTTGGTGTATAGGAATGCCACTGATTTCTGTGCATTGATTTTATATCCTGCCACTTGACTGAATTCCTGTATGAGTTCTAGCAGTTTTGGGGTGGAGTTTTTTGGGTTTTCCACATAAAGTATCATATCATCTGCAAAGAGTGAGAGTTTGACTTCTTCTTTGCCGATTTGGATGCCTTTGATTTCTTCTTGTTGTCTGATTGCTGTGGCTAGGACTTCTCATACTATGTGGAAAAGCAGTGGTGATAGTGGACATCCCTGCCATGTTCCTGACCTTAGGGGGAAAGGCTCTCAGTTTGTTCTCATTGAGAATGATATTCACTGTAGGCTTTTCATAGATGGCATTTATGATATTGAGGTATGTACCCTCGATCCCTATACTCTGAAGAGTTTTGATCAAGAAAGGATGCTGTACTTTGTCAAATGCTTTTTCTGCATCTATTGAGAGGATCATATGATTCTTGTTCTTTCTTTTGTTAATGCATTGTATCACGTTAATTGATTTGCAGATGTTGAACCAACCTTGCAGCCCAGGGATAAATCCCACTTGGTCATGGTGAACAATCCTTTTAATGTACTGTTGGATCCTATTGGCTAGTATTTTGGTGAGAATTTTTGCATCCATGTTCATCAGGGATATTGGTCTGTAATTCTCCTTTTTGATGGGGTCTTTGTCTGGTTTGGGGATCATGGTGATGGTGGCCTCATAAAACGAGTTTGGAAGTTTTCCTTCCATTTCTATTTTTTGGAACAGTTTCAGAAGAATAGGTATTAATTCTTCTTTAAATGTTTGGTAGAATTTCCCTGGGAAGCCATCTGGCCCTGGGCTTTTGTTTTTTGGGAGATTTTTGATAACTCCTTCAATTTTCTTAGTGGTTATAGGTCTGTTCAGGTTCTATTTCTTCCTGGTTCCGTTTTGGTAGTTTATACATCTCTAGGAATGCTTCCATTTCTTCCAGATTATCTAAATTGCTGGCATGGAGTTGCTCATAATATGTTCTTATCATTGTTTGTATTTCTTTGGTGTTGGTTGTGATCTCTCCTCTTTCATTCATGATTTTGTTGATTTGGGTCATTTCTCTATTCTTTTTGATGAGTCTGGCCAGGGATTTATCAATCTTGTTAATTCTTTCAAAGAACCAGCTCCTAGTTTCATTGATCTGTTCTACTGTTCGTTTGGTTTCTATTTCATTGGTTTCTGCTCTGACATTTATTATCTCTCTTCTCCTGCTGGATTTAGGCTTTATTTGCTGTTCTTTCTCCAGCTCCTTTAGGTGTAGGGTTAGGTTGTGTATTGAGACCTTTCTTGTTTCTTGAGAAAGGCTTGTATTGCTATATACTTTCCTCTTAGGACTGCCTTGCTGCATCCCAAAGATTTTGAACAGTTGTGTTTTCATTTTCATTGGTTTCCATGAATTTTTTAAATTCTTCTTAATTTCCTGGTTGACCCATTCATTCTTTAGTAGGATGCTCTTTAGCCTCCATGTATTTGAGTTCTTTCAGACTTTCCTCTTGTGACTGAATTCTAGTTTCAAAGCATTGTGGTCTGAAAATAGGCAGGGAGTGACCATAATCTTTTGGTAATGGTTGAGACCTGATTTGTGACCTAGGATGTGATCTGTTCTGGAGAATGTTCCATGGGCACTAGAGAAGAATGTGTATTCCATTGCTTTGGGATGGAATGTTCTGAATATGTCTGTGAAGTCCACTTGGTCCAGTGTGTCATTTAAAGTCTTTATTTCCTTGTTGATCTTTTGCTTAGATAATCTGTCCATTACAGTGAGGGGGATGTGAAAGTCACCCACTATTACTGTGTTGTTGTTGATGTGTTTCTTTGCTTTTGTTATTAATTGCCTTATATAATTGGATGCTCCCATGTTA
>NW_027849240.1:0-261 GCF_054177405.1 Leptonychotes weddellii
GGAGCTACTAATAGCAGCCATGCAGCAGGACCCTCTGCAGAGAAACGCAGCAGCTTTTGCCACTGAAGAAGTCAATAGCCAACTTAGCCTCCATGGAACCCCTGCAGTTTTCACCAGCTTTCACCCCACAATGTACTGGCCTTTGCTGACACCAGTTGTCTGAGTCTCTTCCCACTACTTCCCCTCTCTGGCTCCCAAAGGAGCCTGGAAACTGCACCAGCGGTCAGCCCAGGCCTCTGCAGTTGCACAATTGTAAGATGC
>NW_027849241.1:0-261 GCF_054177405.1 Leptonychotes weddellii
ATTTTATTTAAGATTGGAAAATCCTTTGTTCAAATCAAAATCTGGGGGAGAAGGGGGAGGAACTGATAGAAACTCCAAAGGGAGAACTAACCCCTCCCACCCTATACCACCACCTCATGGTCACTGCACTCAAATCACTTAAAAGTCAAAAATAGTTCTGGCCTGTGCTTTCTCTCTCTCCCTCCCTACCTCTCTCTCTGATTCTCCTTCTGCAGTTTCTTTTTTTTGGGGGGGGGGTTTGTAGCAAAGGTGGTCCTTTTT
>NW_027849242.1:0-261 GCF_054177405.1 Leptonychotes weddellii
AGCCTGGTGGTGGGTATTGAGGAGGGCACATTCTGCATGGAGCACTGGGTGTTGTGCACAAACAATGAATCATGAAACGCTTCATCCAAAACTAATGATGTAATGTATGGGGATTAACATAAGAATAAAAAAAAATCACTTCATAGCTTCTGTTATCACTCTCTTGAGAACCTAAGTTACTCTGTATAGTAATATATTTAGTACCCATGAGTCATGAGATTTCTTTGGGGAAGCTGCCTCCTTTCATTATTAATCTAATCA
>NW_027849243.1:0-261 GCF_054177405.1 Leptonychotes weddellii
TGCATTTTTATTTTGCACTGTGCCCAACAAATTATGTAGCCTGTCCTGCCTTTGAGCCATCAGGGAACAGGGGCTCCTTGAGCAGTGTCCAGATCCATCGAGAGCTTGGACAGGGTTCCTGGGCTGGAGACATACGAATGTATGCGTCAGCTGTTCATAGGTGGGGACAGAAGCTCTGGGCAGAGACGCACTCACTTCAGGAAAAGGTTTAGGATGACAAGAGGACACTCAAGGGTACTCATAGATGTGATATTCAGGTAG
>NW_027849244.1:0-261 GCF_054177405.1 Leptonychotes weddellii
GGCCCCGAGTGGAGACAGTTCTGATGTAAAGAAGGGACACTGTGTGGCGCCCCAAGGTCACGGGCGAGGGAGAGCAGATAGAGTAGACATGCTCTCCCATGGGAGAGGGGCTGTCCTCACCAGAGTGCAGACAGATCCAGAGAATTGGAATTTGCTTGATGGCTTCCCCCCTAAAATCACAGGGGTTGAAAGGGTTGAAAGGGTGCGGCGGTGTCTGCCCTGCAAGACAGCATGTACCCCAGGTCAGCCCCCCGTCTTGGG
>NW_027849245.1:0-261 GCF_054177405.1 Leptonychotes weddellii
GGGAGTGAGCGGCGGAACCGGAGAGTTAATGAGTCCCGAGCGGGCCGCCTGCAGCGCGGGCGGTCTGGAAAGCTCGGGCGCCGGGAGCGGGGAGCGCGGAGCGGCTGGCGAGCTCGGCGTCGCCCCGCCCCCCGGCCCGCACTCCCCCGGCCGCTCCCCGCGGGGGCCGACCCCGCCCCCTCCCCGGTGTGGGAGGCGGCGCCGTCCCGCTGGCTTTCCTGCAGCTCCGGCCGGGGGCCTGCGTGACTCAGGGAAAAGGCG
>NW_027849246.1:0-261 GCF_054177405.1 Leptonychotes weddellii
TCTGCGAGCAGGTGTGTGGCGGGCCTGGCACCCAGTGCCATGACGCCCCGGTCCCCAGGCCATTTCCAGGTTGGCCCCGGGGACGCTTGCTGTGTGCAGGACACCCCAGGCCTGGAGCTCTGCTGGGCTGCCTGGTCCGGCGCGTGGACGGCTGCAGGCTCGACGGGGACGAGTTTCTGGCGGGAGGGGAGGAGCACGCGCCCCAGGGTGGGGGGAAGCTGCAGAGGGAAGAAGTGCGGGGCGGGGGGTGGCTTGGCTGGA
>NW_027849247.1:0-261 GCF_054177405.1 Leptonychotes weddellii
TCTCCCTCTCCCACTCCCCCTGCTTGCGTTCCCTCTCTCATTGTGTCTCTCTCTGTCAAAATAAATAAATAAAATCTTTTAAAAAAAATAAAAATAAATGATTAGGGGGGAAAAACCAAAAGAAGAATACCATTTCATGACACATACAAATTAAATCCAAATGTCATTGTCCACAAATAAAGTTTTATTGGAACGCAGCCATGCCCACTTGCTGACGTGTTGCCCATGGCCGCTTTCCTAGCGACACCAGCCCGGGTGGCC
>NW_027849248.1:0-261 GCF_054177405.1 Leptonychotes weddellii
TTTCTGTTGCATCCTGACTGCCTATAATAGTGCCCAGCACATAACAGAAACAATAGATGATAGATAGATAGATAGATAGATAGATAGATAGATAGATAGATAGATAGATAAAGTTATGAAGGAGAGATGAAGGAGAATAGCAGCATACATGGTGCATCTTTGCCTTCTCTGCATTAGGTGGTTGTATACTCTAGGCTCTGTAAGACACAGTCCCTGTGTATGTGTTGAAATACGATGATCTAGTCCACTTCTAAAAAGAAA
>NW_027849249.1:0-261 GCF_054177405.1 Leptonychotes weddellii
TATTCTAATGTCAGAAACGTAGTTCCAAAAAATTATATTGATTTGATTATAACAATTAATACTTTGCCTGTGGATAGAATTCTAGGTTGGAAAATGTTTCCATTGTGTTTTAGCTTTCATGATGTTCCAGAGAAATCTGATGACTGTCAGATTACTGGGTATGTGATGTGGTCTTATACCATTATTCCTTTCTGTGTCTGGAAAAATTATTTAAAACAAAAACAAAAAAACCCCTTGTCTCTAGCATCACTGTGTTATTCA
>NW_027849250.1:0-2065 GCF_054177405.1 Leptonychotes weddellii
GGCAACGTGATGCCCCCAGCTTTGTTTTTCTTTTTCAACATCTCCTTGGCAGTTCGGGGTCTTTTCTGATTCCATACAAATTTTAGGATTATTTGTTCCAGCACCTTGAAAAATGTCATTGGAATTTTGACCGGGATGGCATTGAAGGTATAGATTGCTCTGGGTAGCATAGACATTTTAACAATGTTTATTCTTCCGATCCATAAGCATGGAATGTTTTTCCATCTTTTTGTGTCTTCTTCAATTTCTTTCATTAGTGTTTTGTAGTTCCTAGAGTATAGATCCTTTACCTCTTTGGATAGGTTTATTTGGAGGTATCTTATGGTTTTTGGTGCTATTGTAAATGGAATCATTTCTCTAATTTCTCTTTCTACAGCTGCATTGTTAGTGTATAAGAAAGGAACGGGGGTTTCTGTGCATTGATTTTGTATCCTGCCACATTACTGAATTGCTGTATGAGTTCTATTAATTTGGGAGTGGAGTCTTTTGGATTTTTCACATAAAGTATCATGTCATCTGCGGAGAGAGAGAGTTTGACTTCTTCTTTGCCAATTTGAATACATTTTATTTCTTTTTGTTGCCTGATTGCTGTTGCTAGGACTTCTAGTACTATGTTGAACAATAGTGGCAAGGGTGGGCATCCTTGACTTGTTCCTAATATTAAGGAGATGGCTCTCATCTTTTCCCCATTGAGGATGATATTCGCTGTGGGTTTTTCTTAGGTGGATTTTTATGAACTTAAGGAATGTTCCCTCTATCCCTATACTCTGAAGAGTTTTAATCAGGAAAGGATGCTGTATTTTGTCAAATGCTTTTTCTGCATCAATTGAGAGGACCATATTGTTCTTCTCTCTCCTTTTATTAATGTGTTCTATCATTGATTGATTTGTAAATGTTCAACCACCCTTGCATCCCGGGGCTAAATCCCACTTGGTCGTGGTGGATGATCCTTTTAATGTATTGTTGCATGCTATTAGCTAGGATTTTGTTGAGAATTTTGGAATCCATATTCATTAGGGATATCAGTCTGAAATTTTCTTTTTTGATGGGGTTTTTGCCTGGTTTGGGGACTAAGGTAATGCTGGCTTCCTAGAATGAGTCTGGAAGCTTTCCCTCTGTTTCTATTTTTTGAAACAGCTTCAGGAGAATAGGTATTATGTCTTCTTTGAATGTTTGGTAGAATTTCCCAGGGAATCCATCAGGCTCTGGACTCTTGTTTTTTGGGAGGTTTTAGGTCACTGCTTCAATCTTGTTACTGGTTATTGGCCTATTCAGGTTGTCAATTTCTTCCTCTTTCAGTCTTGGTAGTTTATAGGTTTCCAGGAAGGCGTCCATTTCATCCAGGTTGCTCAGCTTATTGGCATATAGTTGTTGATAATAATTTCTAATAATCGTTTCTATTTCCTTGTTGTTAGTCGTGATCTCTCCCCTTTCATTCATAATTTTATTAATTTGGGTCCTTTCTCTTTTCTTTTGGCTAAATCTGGCCAGTGGTTTATCGATCTTATTAATTCCTTCAAAAAACCAGCTTCTAGTTTCATTGATCTGATCTACTGTGTTTCTGGTTTCTAATTCATTGATCTCTGCTCTAATCTTAATGATTTCTCTTCTAATTTGTGGATTAGGCATCGTTTGTTGCTTTTTCTCTTGTTCTTTAAGGTGTAAAGTTAGTTGATGAATGTGGGATTTTTCTATTTTTTTGAGTGAGGCTTGGATGGCTAGGTATTTCCCCCTTAGGACTGCCTTTGCAGTATCCAATGGGTTTGGACTGATGTGCTTTCGTTCTCATTGGTTTCCATGAATTGTTTAAGTTCTCCTTTGATTTCCTGGTTGACCCAAACATTCTTGAGCAGAGTGGTCTTTAGCTTCCAAGTGTTTGAATTTCTTCCAAATTTTTTCTTGTGATTGAGTTCCTGTTTTAAAGCATTATGGTCTGAGAATAGGCAGGGAATCATCTCAGTCGTTTGGTGTCGGTTGAGACATGATTTGTGACCCAGTATGTGGTCTATTCTGGAGAAAGTTCCATGTGTGCTCGAGAAGAATGAGTATTCTGTTGTTTTAGGGT
>NW_027849251.1:0-261 GCF_054177405.1 Leptonychotes weddellii
GGACTACGAATGGGTACAAGGGACCTTTATGGGAGGCTGAAAATGTTCTAAAACTGCATTGTGGTGACGGCTGCACAACTCGGTAAATTTACTAAAACAAAACAACTCTGAATTGTGCACAAATAAGAAAAAAATAAAGCTAAAGTCTTGTCCCAAAGCATTAAATCTACTCCCCATGCTGTCTCGAGAAAGGTCTAGAGAGTTCCATGATCACAGAAGGAAGACAGGCTCAGCTTTGTCGGCGCCATGGCCTCCAGTTCA
>NW_027849252.1:0-261 GCF_054177405.1 Leptonychotes weddellii
GGGGCCCCGACCTCTGCGGTTTTGCATTTTTATAAATTGCTCTGCTGACTGAAAATACAGCCGTTAAATCAGCACCCTGACAACCTGAAGTTGTATTTGTTTTCATCAGTCACAAGAGGAGGAGGCAGCCACCCCGGGAGAGGAGGGGGAGCCCCTGGGGGCTCAGCTCCTTCCCTGCACAGGGAAGAGGGGTTTTGTTCTCTGAGCCTCCACTCAGCACCTCCAGCCCCCACAGCAAGGCCTCCCCTGATCAGCTTTTCT
>NW_027849253.1:0-261 GCF_054177405.1 Leptonychotes weddellii
AAACTACTTCAATCAAGTTGGTTCCTCTGCCATCTGGTATATATATTCTTCCCAGTATTAATTTTTCACCCAAGTTTATAATCCATTATTCTGAAGCATAGTCTTCCTCCTGAGTTGACAACCTTCAACTCTGATTCATTTCCCAAATGATACCAACCCCAAAGCATTAAGACAGATTCTCACATCCTCTGGTCATCCTTCACCCTCCTGTTGCAGATGACCATTGGGAAAATTCTGTGGAACATATCCCAGTATAGAGTT
>NW_027849254.1:0-261 GCF_054177405.1 Leptonychotes weddellii
CTCACTCTCTCTCTCAGATAAACAAATAAAATATTTTTTTTAAGTTTAAAAAAATGAGTTCAAAAAAAAAAAAATGAGTTCAGAGGTAAGATTATTAAGAATTTTAAGACCGAGACAGTGGAACAGTTAAACTAAGTGCAGGTCCCTTCTGAGCGTAGGACCTGTCTGAAAGCACAGGTTGCATTCCCATGAAGGTGGCTCTGATGACCACTGCTATTTTGCATTGCTCTGGAAGCTCTGGTGAGGGGCAGAGGGGAAGAA
>NW_027849255.1:0-261 GCF_054177405.1 Leptonychotes weddellii
TTTGTATCTGCGGCTCTCTTCCTATGAGAAAGTGAGTAGGGGCTTCTAGTTTACAACGGGGTACAGTCGTTTCTCATTCAGAAGGGAATGATTGTCAGCTGGGAAGGGAACCCTAAGATGCCACCCCAAAAGAGGAGTGTAGGAGTCCAGGACAAACCGTCTCAAAATGGGCCACTTTGGTATGAAGGGTAGCAGAATATGCCACCCCAAAATATGCCTCTTTGGCATAAAGACTGCTTTTTGAGCAGATTATTTTTAAGA
>NW_027849256.1:0-261 GCF_054177405.1 Leptonychotes weddellii
TCAGGAGGAGAAAAAGCAGTCCCAAGACAAGTTGGTAGTAGAGGAAATGGCAACAAAGAGTCATCTTTGGCAAGCCTCAGTCATACTGAGTGGCCATCATTTTCACTTTTAGAGAGCAAAAAGTAAGTAGAATATGGACTAAACTTCCCAAGCAATTTTATCAATGTTCTATTAAGGAAAAAACAGTCCTGGACCTGACTGATCCTTATTGTTGATATACACAGCCCTGTGTCACCAAATAATTACAAACTTTTTGCCTTC
>NW_027849257.1:0-261 GCF_054177405.1 Leptonychotes weddellii
AGAGCCCAAAGCAGGGCTTGATCTCAGGACCCTGAGATCATGACTTGAGCTGAAACCAAGAGTCAGATGCTTAACTGACTGAGCCACCCAGGTGCCCCTTATTTAATAATTTTTAATGAGCATTTGCTGAATGAAAACCTGAGCTATTTGTATTTTGAGAAAAAGCAAATATAATATGTACATTGACATTATTTCGTTAACTGGAATCTTATCCAACTGTATAACTTAGAAGAACTTGGTATAATCTGAAAAATGATGCAG
>NW_027849258.1:0-261 GCF_054177405.1 Leptonychotes weddellii
CCTGGAAAGCTCCACAGAAACAGGGACTCTTTCTGATTTTGTTCACCATTTGTGTCCCTCACGGTTGACATAGTGTTTGGGACATAGTCAGAATTCAGTACATTTCTGTCAAAAGAATAAATGAATGGTAAGAGTAACCGCTTATGCAAAAGACGGTTACCTCTGTGAGGGCTCTTTTTTTTTTTTTTTTTTTTTTTTTGTGAGGGCTCATTTTTAAAGTCTGCACTTTACTTTCTAGAAAAGGAGTTACTTCGTTCATTG
>NW_027849259.1:0-261 GCF_054177405.1 Leptonychotes weddellii
CTTCAGCAGCAGCTGACAAAATAGACTTTGATCCACATCCTGCTCCTGCTCCTTCGGCCCATAGTCCCCCCAGCACCCCCTCCCGCACAGGGAAGGAGACCAGCAGGGCAGGGTTAAGTGTACCAACACCAGACCTCTAAAACCTCACCTGATTCCTAAGAAGCCCCCACCCCACCCCAAACACACACACACACACACACACACACACACACAGCCACTCTAGCCAGCTGAGGACTCTCCTCTGGAGCAGAAACCTGCAAA
>NW_027849260.1:0-261 GCF_054177405.1 Leptonychotes weddellii
GAACAGCAGGATCATGGTCATCGCGAAGCTTGCTTGTCTGCCCATTCCAGGCAGAATTTTACGTGTTTGAGCACTTTATTCATGTGGGTAAACTTCTGATATTATTTTAAAATTAGGGAACCTAGCAAGAAAACCAAGATGGAATTTATTTTATCAGTTTTCTCCTATAAAAATGAACTTCTGGCATACTTGTGTAAGGGTATATGGTGCTTTACTGGTTAGAATTTAAAATGGTAATTAGAGTAAATGGATATTTTTTTT
>NW_027849261.1:0-2065 GCF_054177405.1 Leptonychotes weddellii
CCCAAAACCAGACAAAGGCCCCATCAAAAAGAATTACAGACCAATATCCCTGATGAACATGGATGCAAAAATTCTCACCAAAATACTAGCCAATAGATCCCACAGTACATTAAAAGGATTATTCACCATGACCAAGTGGGATTTATCCCTGGGCTGCAAGGTTGGTTCAACATCCGCAAATCAATCAATGTCATACAATACATTAATAAAAAAAAGAACAAGAACCATATGATCCTCTCAATAGATGCAGAAAAAACCATTTGACAAAGTACAGCATCCTTTCTTGATTAAAACTCTTCACAGTGTAGGGATAGAGGGTACATACCTCAATATCATAAAAGCCATCTATGAAAAACCCACAGCAAGTATCATTCTCAATGGGCAAAAACTGAAAGCTTTCCCCCTATGGTCAGGAACACGGCAGGGATGTCCACTATCACCACTGCTATTCAACATAGTCCTAGAAGTCCTAGCCAGCAGCAATCTGACAACAAAAAGAAATAAAACGCATCCGAATCAGCAAAGAAGAAGTCAAACTCTCACTCTTTGCAGATGATCTGATACTTTATGTGGAAAACGCAAAAGACTTCACCCCAAAACTGCTAGAACTCATACAGGAATTCAGTAAAGTGGCAGGATATAAAATTAATGCTCTGAATTCAGACAGAAGAAAGAGAAATTAAGGAGTTGATGCCATTTGCAATTGCACCCAAAACCATAAGATACCCAGGAATAAATCTAACCAAAGAGGCAAAGAATCTGTACTCAGAAAACTATAAAATACCCATGAAAGAAATTGAGGAAGACACAAAGAAATGGAAAAACATTCCATGCTCTTGGATTGGAAGAAAATGTATTGTGAAAAAGATGTTAATGCTACCTAGAGCAATCTACACATTTAATGGAATCCCTATCAAAATACTATCAACTTTTTTCAAAGAAATGGAACAAATAATCCTAAAATTTGTATTGGAAATACAATGGATGTAATGTAATACATAATATCAATTTTTTTTAAAGAAATGGAACAAAAAATCCTAAAAATTGTAAAATTCTGAACCAGAAAAGACCCCGAATAGCCAGAGGAATGTTGAAAAAGAAAAGCAAAGCTGGTGGCATCACAATTCCAGACTTCTAGCTCTATTACAAAGCTGTCATCATCAAGACAGTATGGTACTGGCACAAAAACAGACACATAGATCAATGGAACAGAATAGAGAGCCCAGAAATGGACCCTCAACTCTATGGTCAACTAATCTTCGACAAAGCAGGGAAGAATATCCAATGGCAAAAAGACAGTCTCTTTAACAAATGGTGTTGGGAAAATTGGTCAGCCATATGCAGAAGAATGAAACTGAACCACTTCCTTACACCACACACAAAAATAGACTCAAAATGGATGAAAGACTTAATGTGAGACAGGAATCCATCAAAATCCTTGAGGAGAACACAGGGAGCAACCTCTTTGACCCCAGCTGCAACAACGTCTTCACAGAAACATTGCCAAAGGCAAGGGAAGCAAGGGCAAAAATGAACTATTGGACTTCATCAAGATAAAAAGCTTTTGCACAGCAAAGGAAACAGTCAACAAAACCAAAAGGCAACTGACAGAATGGGAGAAGATATTTGCAAATGACATATCAGATAAAGGGCTAGTATCCAAAATCTATAAAGAACTTATGAAACTCAACACCCAAAGAATAAATAATCCAATCAAGAAATGGGCAGAAGACATGAACGGACATTTTTCCAAAGAAGACACCGAAATGGCCAACAGACGCATGAAAAAGTGCTCAACATCGCTCAGCATCAGGGAAATCCAAATCAAAACCTCAATGAGATATCACCTCACACCAATGAGAATGGCTAAAATTAACAAGTCAGGAAATGACAGATGTTGGCAGGGATGCGGAGAAAGGGGAACCCTCCTACACTGTTGGTGGGAATGCAAGCTGGTGCAGCCACTCTGGAAAACAGGTTCTTCAAAAAGTTGAAAATAGAGCTACCCTATGACCCAGCAATTGCACTACTGGGTATTTACTCCAAAGATACAAATGTAGGGATC
>NW_027849262.1:0-261 GCF_054177405.1 Leptonychotes weddellii
TTAATGTGCTGTTGTATTTGAGAATTTTTTGCTTCTGTATTTATTAGGAATATTGGTCTCTGCTTTTCTCTTCTTGTGGTATGTTTGGCTACATTATAATGGTAATTCTGGCCTCAGAAAGAGTTTGGACATGTGCCTCTCTCTTCAGTTTTGTGGGACAGTTTGAGAAAAGTGAATATCAATTCTTGTTTAAATGTTCAGCAGAACTTACTAGTAAAGTCATCTAGTCCAGTCCTTTTTTTTTATTACTATTATTGAGAA
>NW_027849263.1:0-261 GCF_054177405.1 Leptonychotes weddellii
GAAATGAAACCTGCAGGCACCTTGATCTAGGGCTTCCAGCCTCCAGAACTATGAGAAAATAAGTTTCTGTTCAAGACACACAGCCTGGGGTATTTTGTTATGGCAGCCTAAGCAGACTAAGGCAGGGGACCTTCCTCTGAAGTTTCCTAAATCTGAGATGGGTCTCAAGAATTGTGTGTGTGTGTGTGTGTGTGTGTGTGTATTTTAAACAACTGAAATGATTTTTATAGTCTGGTGAATTTGGGAGCCACTAAATTGAAG
>NW_027849264.1:0-261 GCF_054177405.1 Leptonychotes weddellii
GTGCCCCATTCTGACCGGGCACACACGGGCTCCTGTGGACGCCCCCACCCCGCGTGCCCGGTCCTCCCGCACTCCTGCCGGCCCCCCAGCCTTAGTCCCGGGTCTGCTCGTGCTGTGACTGTTGACCGTCCCCGGCCCGCTGTGAGCTGTCACGTCCGTGCGCTGTGCCCCCCCCAGGCTTGAGCTGGAAGGACGGACGTCCATCCCGATGCGAGCTGGGAGGCTCGGCCCGGCGCGCACCCCACATGCTTCTGTCCCCCT
>NW_027849265.1:0-261 GCF_054177405.1 Leptonychotes weddellii
TTTTTAAAGATTACATGTATTTATTTGAGAGAGAGAGGACGAGCAAGGGGAGAGATAGTGGAGGGGAGAGACAGTGGGAGAGGGAGAAGCATACACCCTGCTGAACTGGGAGCCCAATGCGGGGCTCGATCCCACGACCCTGGGATCATGACCTGAGCCGAAGGCAGATGTTTAACCAACTGAGCCACCCAGGTGCCCCGTAATTTTTTTTAAGTTGGAAGAGTCTTCGGCATGAGGGAGTAGCTTTTTTTTTCTTTTAAA
>NW_027849266.1:0-261 GCF_054177405.1 Leptonychotes weddellii
ACTCTCCATTGTATTTAGGATGCTTACTTTATTTGAAAATGAATATTTAGATATTATGTTCAAAAACAGTCTTCTTGTCACTAATAATGTTGCCATTACTGATGTTATAATGACTAGAGATGATCGTATGCAGCTTACCCTATAATCTTTGTTCAGACACACATTCAGCAATGACAGAAATGAGAGTGATTTGCTCTTTAAATAGGCTGAAGCTGAACTGAATCTATAAAGCAGAATTTGGCCAAATTGTGAGACCAACAT
>NW_027849267.1:0-261 GCF_054177405.1 Leptonychotes weddellii
CAGGAGAGGGAAGAGGGCAGAGGGAGAAGCAGACCCCCTGCTGAGCAGGGAGCCCGATGCGGGACTCGATCCCGGGACTCCAGGATCATGACCTGAGCCGAAGGCAGTCGCTTAACCAACTGAGCCACCCAGGCGCCTGAAATCCACAATGCTTTTTAAAAGAATTAAATCAGCTTGGGCTAAAAGGGCAGAGACACTACACACTGAAAAGAGGCCTTTGGACACCCAATCTTCATCCGGCAAAAGCAGGCTGGGGATACT
>NW_027849268.1:0-261 GCF_054177405.1 Leptonychotes weddellii
ACACAAGCAGGGGGAGTGGGAGAGGGAGAAGCAGACTTCCCGCGGAGCAGGGAGCCCGATCCGGGGCTCGATCCCAGGACCTGGAATCATGACCTGAGCCAAAGGCAGACGCTTAACGACTGAGCCACCCAGGCACCCCGGGTCTTGTTTTTTTATCCATTCAGGCATGCTATGACTTTTGATTGGAGCGTTTAGTACATTTATCTTTAAGGTAATTATTGATAGGTTTGTACTTATAGCCATTTTGTTAATTGTTTTCTA
>NW_027849269.1:0-261 GCF_054177405.1 Leptonychotes weddellii
TACTTAGCACTTATTGTGTTCCAGGCACTGTTCCAAGGGCTCTACCTTAACTCATCTAATGCTCAAGGCAACCCTTATAAGGATGTACGAAATGGGATTTTACTGAGGCACACAAAGGTTAAGTAGCTTTCCCGAGGCCACGCACCTACCGAGCCACGGGTCCGGGAGTCAAACACCAGCGGTCCAGCCACAGAGCCCCACCTCTTAAAAGCAATCCTTCAAGAACTCTTTGCTTGGCAAAGCAAGCTGTCCTCTAATATC
>NW_027849270.1:0-261 GCF_054177405.1 Leptonychotes weddellii
TAACTCTGGGTCAGAGTTGGTGAAAACAACCTCAAGAGGCACATGTTCTGAAAAGTAAAGTGATTGGAACTCGGTATTTCTACCCTCAAAGTCAGTGCTGGACAAAATGCTTTAACCTGGCTCTGTCCACATGGCCATACCTAGTCATACCACTGTGGCCCCACCAGCCCCCCCTCCATAGATATGCTCCTGGCCCTTCCGAAGCCCACCAAGCATTTGCTAAAGACAATTTAGAATGAAGTCACATGGGGGCTCCTGGGT
>NW_027849271.1:0-261 GCF_054177405.1 Leptonychotes weddellii
GATCCTGGAAACCTTGTTTCCAAAATACCTGGAAGGCTTACACTATCCCCAACCCCCTCCCGACTTGAAAGTATATAATGGGCCACTCCTCATGACCCCATTGCAGCTCTTCCTGCCCATGGGTCCTGTCCCCATGCTTTAATAAAGTCACCTTTTTGCACCAAAGACATCTCAGGAATTCTTTCTTGGCCGACGGCTTCGAACCCTAATGTCTTTCCTACATCACCACCAGTATCTTCCATGGACCCACGCAGCTGGATT
>NW_027849272.1:0-2065 GCF_054177405.1 Leptonychotes weddellii
TTCTGCATGGAGCACTGGGTGTTATGCACAAACAATGAATCATGGAACACTTCATCTAAAACTAATGATGTAATATATGGTGATTAACATAAGAATAAAAAAATAAATAAATAAAAAATGTGGTGTATATTATAATGGGACTTTATTCAGCCATGAGAAAGAAGGAAATCCTGCCATTTGTGACAACATAGATGGGCCTTAAGGGCATTGCACTAAGTGAAATAAGTCAGAAAGAGAAAGACAAGTACTACGTGGTATCCCATATAGGTGTAATTAAAAAGAAAAGGTCAAACTCATAGAAACAGGAGAAAAAGTGGTTGTCAGGGGCTAAGAGTAGGTGAAATAGGGAGAGTTTGGTAAAAAGGTACAAAATTTCAGCTATAAAATGAATAAGACCTTAGGACCTAATGTATACATAGTGACTATAGTTGATAACACTGTATTGTATAATTGAAATTTGCTGAGAGTTGTCACCAAAAACCCCCCCAAACCCCACAAAAATCACAAATCAAAAACAAAAACAATGGGGTGCCTGGGTGGCTCAGTCGTTAAGTGTCTGCCTTCGGCTCAGGTCATGATCTCAGGGTCCTGGGATCAAGCCCCGCATCGGGCTCCCTGCTCAGCGGGAAGTCTGCTTCTCCCTCTCCCACTCCCCCTGCTGTATTCCCTCTATCGCTGTCTCTCTCTGTCAAATAAATAAATAAGCTCTTTAAAAACAAAACAAAACAAAACAAAAAACAAACCTGATAAATATGTGAGGTGATGGATGTGTTAGCTAATTACCTTGAGGGGGGAATCTTTTCACAATGTATTCATTTATCTGATTGTCACAATGTATACTTTAAATATCTGACAACTGTATGTATCAATTAGACCTCAATGAAACTGAAAAAAAAAAAAAGAAAAATACTATTCATCAGCCCATTTGAAGAAAACTTCCCATTGGTTAGATAAAGCAATCTTCAAATTAGTTGAATAATTTTTCTGAAATATATAAAAAGCTTAAGGACCAAGCAAAATCAAATATTAACTTGCTTCAAAATTTGTTTATTTTTGATGTATTAAGCTACTTGTTTATGAAGGAATGTGTTGAAGGAAGCTCATAAAACCTTGGGATTCAAAGAATATAGGAAAGTAGGTAATTGTAATGGGACTATTGAAGGAATATGACTATTTGGCTTTGTTTATTTAAACTCACAGGAAACAATCCAATAATTTTGAGTGGGGTAATTTCTTCAAATTCTAAATTCTACAAAATTATTTTGTAAATATGTATATATATATTCCTAGTCTCCACATGGCAGAAGTCATATCCACTCATTTTTAAATTTTATTTTTCCCATTCTTTTGCCTCTAATTAGTTTATTTTCAAAAGCAGAAATGATATTTTTTATTTTATGCATTTTTTTAAATGTTAGTATTGGAATTGCTATCTATTCATTAAATATGCATATTTTATACAAACTTTACCACTATAATTCAATGTGGTAAAAGTAAATCTATAAAAGAACAATTATCATTTCTAATAAATGCCCTCTAACATTACAGCAAGTCAATTAAATTCACTTAAGCAAACATCTAATGAACACTTTCTATGTGTGTGCTAGGCATTGAGTTTATAAAGATAGGTAAGACATACTTTCCTTTCTATGTTCCAGCCTAGAGGAAAGGCTCAGAATCTTTGGATAAAAAAAAAGCTCAAGGGGAAAATGAAAAATAAGAAAAGAGCAACTGACACTTTCATCAATTAGCCCTTAGAACAATCTACCAAACAATGGATCTCTGTAAAGGCTGATGATTTTCTACACAGTTTGGACAGGACAAGCTACATAATCTTCAAGGGAAGTGTAATATAAAAATGGTGACCTTTTGGGCGCCTGGGTGGCTCAGTCGGTTAAGCGTCTGCCTTCGGCTCAGGTCATGATCCCAGGGTCCTGGGATCGAGTCCCGCATCGGGCTCCCTGCTCAGCCAGGAGCCTGCTTCTCCCTCTCCCACTCCCCCTGCTTGTGTTCCCTCTCTCGCTGTCTCTCTCTGTCAAATAAATAAATAAAATCTTAAAAAAAA
>NW_027849273.1:0-261 GCF_054177405.1 Leptonychotes weddellii
GCCTAGGTTTTCTCTTCCTCTGTCAACGTGGTGCAGAGAACACTCCAGAAGGCCGTAAGTGCGGGCTTGGAGAGAGGAGGTAATGTAGTGGGAGTAGGAGTCATGGGCACATGGGCCACTTCCTCATGCAATTACTTGTGTGTTCAGGGCTTCCGTAAGCCCAATCTCAAATATACCAGTCCCATTTTTTTTTTTAAAGGTTTTTATTCATTTATTTGAGAGAGAATGAGATAGAGAGAGCATGAGAGGGGGGAGGGTCAG
>NW_027849274.1:0-261 GCF_054177405.1 Leptonychotes weddellii
AAAAATGTCAAAGGACTCGAATAGATATTTCTCTAAAGAAGATGTACTAATGGCCAGTAAGCACATGAAAAGTTGCTCAACATCACTCATCATTAGGGGAATGCAAATCAAAGCTACAATGACATATCACCTCACACCCCCTAGGATGTCCACTACCATAAAAATAGAAAACGAGTGTTGGCGAGGATGTGGAAAAACTGGAATGCTCGTGCCCTCAAGTGTCCATCAGTAGATGAATAAGCAAAATGTGATCTATCCACA
>NW_027849275.1:0-261 GCF_054177405.1 Leptonychotes weddellii
CTTTCGGATCCCTACTTTTGTATTTTGGGGTAAATACCCAGTAGTACAATTGCTGGATCGTTTGGTAGCTCTATTTTCAACTTTTTGAGGAACCTCCATACTGTTTTCCAGAGTGGCTGCACCTGCTTGCATTCCCACCAACAGTGTAGGAGGGTTCCCCTTTCTCCGCATCCCCGCCAACATCCAGCCTTTTAAAAGCCTTAAGGAAGGTGTTAATAGAAGGTTTTCAGACCAAGTTTGCATATATGCCGACAATGACAA
>NW_027849276.1:0-261 GCF_054177405.1 Leptonychotes weddellii
ACTTTTGTATCTTTGGGGTAAATACCCAGTAGTGCAATTGCTGGATCATATGGTAGCTCTACTTTCAACTTTTTGAGGAACCTCCATACAGTTTTCCAGAGTGGCTGCACCAGCTTGCATTCCCACCAACAGTGTAGGAGGGTGGGGAACCCTTTCTACAGAGCTATTAAATAGAAAAGCTGAAAGAAGTTCTAAAGTCAATAGACTAAAATCAAACCATCATGGTGCAATGTGGGATAATGTACAGTATGTCAATCCAGG
>NW_027849277.1:0-261 GCF_054177405.1 Leptonychotes weddellii
ACGTACCTCTATTAGAGATGCCATCCTTTGGGCAGAGGTGCCCGTAACAGCATGGGGTGTGGGGTCTTGGGGTCTCTGATTGCCTGAGCCAACTTCCCCCTGGTGCCCAGAGATGCAAAGATTGTGTCTACACAGACACGCAGAGGAGGGTTTGCAACCAGGCTTTGGAAAGGCACTGGTGAGCCCTGCGTGTGATTTGGGAGGGTGGGGTGGCAAGAGAAGGCCCCCACTAAAAGTATTAGCTTTGAGGAGGGTGGAATG
>NW_027849278.1:0-261 GCF_054177405.1 Leptonychotes weddellii
GAGGGGCACAGGGAGAGGGAGAAAGAGAATCCTCAAGCAGACTCCCCACTGAGCATGGAGCCCAACACAGGGCTCGATCCCAGGACCCTGAGATCATGACCTGAGCCAAAATCCAGAGCTGGCCACTTAACCAACTGAGCCACCCAGGCATCCCTCGGCTATTACTTATTTAAATAAACTTTCTGCCCCATTTTCTGTCTTTTCTCCTGGGAATCACATGATGTGAATGTTTGTTATCTTGGTCTCTCATAATTCATGCAA
>NW_027849279.1:0-261 GCF_054177405.1 Leptonychotes weddellii
GGGGGAGGGGTGTCAGGGTGCTGGTGGGAGGGGGAGGGGTGTCATGGCGCTGGAGGGAGGGAGGAGGAGGGCTGTGGGGGAGGGGCCCCCCTGAGCTCCAGCTGCAGGAGGACAGGGCACTGTAGGCAGGACCAGCAGCTGGGTGTAGCCTTGTGGTCACCACACACCCAGGGCTGGTGTCCGTCCCTGTAATGTCACTGCACCTGGTGATGAAGGGCACTGTACCTGCTCTGTCCCGGAGGCACTCAAGCAGAGCTACAC
>NW_027849280.1:0-261 GCF_054177405.1 Leptonychotes weddellii
CGTGGCCAGCAGTGGATAGCAGTATGCCTCCGTGGTCAGCAGTGGATACCGGAATATCTCCGTGGCCAGCAGCGGATATCGGCGCATCTCCGTGGCCAGCAGTTGATACCGGTGCATCTCCGTGGCCAGCAGTGGATAGCGGTATGTCTCCGTGGCCAGCAGTGGATAGCGGTATGTCTCTGTTGCCAGCAGTGGATACCGGTGCGTTTCCATGGCCAGCAGTGGATACCGGTGCATCTCCGTGGCCAGCAACAGATATCG
>NW_027849281.1:0-261 GCF_054177405.1 Leptonychotes weddellii
CTGGCACAAAAACAGACACATAGATCAATGGAACAGAACAGGGAGCCCAGAAATGGACCCTTAACTCTATGGTCAACTACGACAAAGCAGGAAAGAATGTCCAATGGAAAAAAGACAGTCTCTTCAACAAATGTTGTTGGGAAAATTGGATAGCCACATGCAGAAGAATGAAACTGGAACATTCTCTTACACCATGCTCAAAAATAGACTCAAAATGGATGAAAGACCTAAATGTGAGATAGGAATCCATCCAAATCCTAG
>NW_027849282.1:0-13316 GCF_054177405.1 Leptonychotes weddellii
GACTCACATTTAGGTCTTTCGTCCATTTTGAGTCTAATTTTGTGTGTGGTGTAAGGAAATGGTCCAGTTTCATTCTTCTGCATGTGGCTGTCCAATTTTCCCAACACCATTTGTTGAAGAGACTGTCTTTTTTCCATTGGACATTCTTTCCAGCTTTGTCAAAGATGAGTTGACCATAGAGTTGAGGATCCATTTCTGGGCTCTCTATTCTGTTCCATTGATCTATGTGTCTGTTTTTGTGCCAGTACCATACTGTCCTGATGATTACAGTTTTGTAATACAGCCTGAAGTCCGGAATTGTGATGCCACCAGCTTTGCTTTTCTTTTTCAACATTCCTCTGGCTATTTGGGGTCTTTTCTGGTTCCATACAAATCTTAGGTGTATTTGGTTCATTTCCTTGAACAAAGTTGATGGTATTTTGATAGGGATTGCATTGAATGTGCAGATTGCTCTAGGTAGAATTGACATCTCTGCAATATTTGTTCTTCCAATCCATGAGCATGGAACGTTTTTCCATTTCTTTGTGTCTTCCTCAATTTCTTTCATGAGTATTTTATAGTTTTCTGAGTACAGATTCTTTGCCTCTTTGGTTAGATTTATTCCTAGGTATCTTATGGTTTTGGGTGCAATTGTAAATGGGATCCACTCCTTAATTTCTCTTTCTTCTGTCTTGTTGTTGGTGTATAGGAATGCCACTGACTTCTGTGCATTGATTTTATATCCTGCCACTTTACTGAATTCCTGTATGAGTTCTAGCAGTTTTGGGGTGGAGTCTTTTGGGTTTTCCACAGAAAGTATCATATCATCTGCAAAGAATGAGAGGTTGACTTCTTCCTTGCCGATTCGGATGCCTTTTATTTCTTTTTGTTGTCTGATTGCTGTGGCTAGGACTTCTAATACTAGGCTGAATAGCAATGGTGATAGTGGACATCCCTGCCATGTTCCTGACCTTAGGGGGAAAGCTCTCAGTTTTTCCCCATTGAGAATGATATTCACTATGGGTTTTTCATAGATGGCTTTTATGATATTGAGGTATGTACCCTCTATCCCTAGACTCTGTAGAGTTTTGATCAAGAACGGATGCTGTATTTTGTCAAATGCTTTTTCTGCATCTATTCAGAGGATCATATGGTTCTTGTTCTTTCTTTTATTAAGGTATTGTATCGCATTGATTGATTTGTGGATGTTGAACCAACCTTGCAGCCCACGGATAAATCCCACTTGGTCATGATGAATAATCCTTTTAATGTACTGTTAGATCCTATTGGCTAGTATTTTGGTGAGAATTTTTGCATCCATGTTCATCAAGGATATTGGTCTGTAATTCTCCTTTTTGATGGGGTCTTTGTCTGGTTTTGGGATCAAGGTAATGGTGGCCTCATAAAACGAGTTTGGAAGTTTTCCTTCCATTTCTATTTTTTGGAATGGTTTCAGAAAAATAGGTATTAATTCTTCTTTAAATGTTTGGTAGAATTCCACTGGAAAGCCACCTGGCCCTGGGCTCTTGTTTGTTGGGAGATTTTTGATGACTGCTTCAATTTCCTTAGTGGTTATAGGTCTGTTCAGGTTTTCTGTTTCCTCCTGGTTCAGTTTGGGTAGTTTATACGTCTCTAGGAATGCATCCATTTCTTCCAGATTGTTGAATTTGCTGGCATATAGTTGCTCATAATACGTTCTTATACTTGTTTGTATTTCTTTGGTGTTGGTTGTGATCTCTCCTCTTTCATTCATGATTTTATTTATTTGGGTCGTTTCTCTTTTCTTTTTGATAAGTCTGGCCAGGGCTTCATCAATCTTGTTAATTCTTTCAAAGAACCAGCTCTTAGTTTTGTTGATCTGTTCTACTGTTCTTTTGGTTTCTATTTTATTGGTTTCTGCTCTGATCTTTATTATTTCTCTTCTCCTGCTGGGTTTAGGCTTTATTTGCTGTTCTTTCTCCAGCTCCTTTAGGTGTAGGGTTAGGTTGCATATTTGAGATCTTTCTTGTTTCTTGAGAAAGGCTTGTATTGCTAATACTTTCCTCTTAGGGTTGCCTTTGCTGCATCCCAAAGATTTTGAACAGTTGTGTTTTCATTTTCATTTGTTTCCATGAATTTTTTTAATTCTTCTTTAATTTCCTGGTTGATCCATTCATTTTTTTTTTTTAAGATTTTATTTATTTATTTGACAGAGAGAGAGCACAAGTAGGCAGAGAGGCAGGCAGAGGGAGAGAGAGAAGCAGGCTCTCCAAGGAGCAAGGATACCACCTCACACCAGTCAGAAAAGCTAAAATTAACAAGTCAGGAAATGGCAGATGTTGGCAAGGATGCAGAGAAAGGGGAACCCTCCCACACTGTTGGTGGGAATGCAAGCTGGTGCAGTTACTCTGGAAAACAGTATGGAGGTTTCTCAAAAAGTTGCAAATACAGTTACCCTATGACACAGCAACTGCACTACTGGTATTTGCCCCCCAAAGATACAAATATAGTGATCTGAAGTGGCACATGCACCCCAATGTTTATAGCAGCAATGTCCACTATAGCCAAACTATGGAAAGAACCTAGATGTCCATCAACAGATAAATGGATAAAGAAGATGTGGTGTATACATATATACAATGGAATATTATGCAGCCTTCAAAAAAATGAAATCTTGCCGCTTGCATCAACGTGGATGGAACTAAAGGGTATTATGCTAACCAAGATAAGTCAATCAGAGAAATATAAGTATCATATGATCTTACTGATATGAGGAATTTGAGAAACAAGATAGAGGATCATAGGGGAACGGAGGAAAAAATGAAACAAGATGAAACCAGAGAGGGAGACAAACAATAAGAGACTCTTAATCTCAGGATACAACCTGAGGGTTGCTGGAATGGAGGGGGGTGGGAGGGATGGGGTGGCTGGGTGATGGACATTGGGGAGAGTATGTGCTATGGTGAGCACTGTGAATTGTGTAAGACTGATGAATCACAGACCTGTACCCCTGAAACAAATAATGCATTATATGTTAATAAAAAATAAATAAAAATAAAAACAAAATACCTGACTAGTACTCCAAAAATGTCAAGAAAATCCTAAAAAACCACCATAGCCAAGAGAAGGTGAAGGAGACATGACAACTACTTGTAATATGGTATCCTGAATGGGATCCTGGAACAGAAAAAGGGTATTAGGTAAAAACTAAGGAAATTTTTTGAAAAACTATGGACTTTGGTTAATAATAATGTAATAGTATTGATTAATTAATTGTAAAAAATGCATACTAACTTAATATGTTAATAATAAGGGAAGCTGGTGCAGAGTATATGGGAAATCTCTGTAACATCCCAATTTTTCTATAAATTAAAACTTTTCTAAAAAAGTCTATTTTAAAATATTTGATAAACCAAAAGGTGACAAAGTCCATCTTATGGTTCTCATTTGCATTTCTTTGAATAAAGGTAATGTTGAACAGCTTTTCACAGGTTTATTGTCCATGTGTATTTTTCTGTCATGATTGTCCTGTTCATGTCCTTTGCCCTTTTTTTACTTGAGTATTTATCTTTTTGTTAATAGAATATTAGATAAAGGAAATTAACCTTTGTCTGTCATATGTGCTCTTTTCCAATTTGTCATTTACCTTTCAATTTTATGACATTTTCTGCTGTATTGAAAATATTGAAAATGAAATATTTCATTTTTATGTAGTCAAACCTGTCAATCTTCCCTTTATAGTTTGTGCATTTCATATCATGCTTTAAGAGTCCTCTGTTACCCTATTATAAAAATGTTCACTCGTATTTCCTTCTGTTGGTTTTATGGTTTCATTTTTTTCACATTTTATATTGTTATACCAAAAAATTTGTATGGTATAAAGAGTAGAGCATTAATGCAGCTCTATTTATTTTCTGAGTTATTAGCTGGTTGTCCCAATAAGTGTATTATTTCTTTTCCCTAGTAAATTGCAATGACACTTTTATAATAAATTCCATATCCAGGTCCATTTCTGGATTTTCCATTTTGATTTGACTGATCAATCTCTATTCCTAAAATAATGCCATAGTATTTTAATTATTGTAGCTTTGTAATAAATTTTAATATTTGATAAGGCAAATCCTCTTTTTTTGTTTTACTCCAGAATTTCCTTGCTATTCCTTAATATTTATCCATCCACATAAACTGAAGAATTCCAAAAAATAAAAACAACCCCCCAAACTCTTGGAATTTTCATTGGAAATGTCTTTAATTTCTAGGGTAATTAATAGCTTTTACAAAATTGAGTCTATGTAACTACAAGACATGTTTCTATATTTAGCAGCCTTCATTTATCTTCTTCAGTAGAATTTTATACTTTCTTCCTGAGTCTTGTACTTTTTGTTAAATTTATATTCCTAGGTATTCTATGCTTGCTATTGTTATTGGCAATTGAATATTTTTTCACCATTATATTTTCTAATTTTTTTATTGATATATATGAAGCTATTGAGGCAAGGATAAATACATGAGTTTGCATAAATATGTATATATGCATTAACACACACACACTTCATTGAAACAGAGACAAGAGGGAGAGAAGCAGACTCCCCGCTGAGTGGAGAACCAAGAACCCAACTCCAGGCTCCATCCCACGAGCCTGAGATCAGGACCGGAGCTGAAATCAAGAGTCTGATGCCCAACTGACTGAGCCACCCAGGTGCCCCTGAACAAAGTATTTAAAACAGTGACTTGGAATAGTAAATAATAAATACAACAAATAATAAATACTACTTATTACTAAAATTACCTTGAGCATCCTCTTTCCTAGTCCTCTACCATTTGTACATATAATATCATTGTTTTTGTTTTTTTTCTTTTTTCTTTAGTTTGTCATATATAAGATTTTTATATACAATTAGTGTGCACTGTAACAGTTTACACTGAGTCAATTTATCTAAAATGTTACCTGGTTATATAGCACATTATTGCCCATATGAAAGTGGAAAACAAATGGATTTACAATAACTTTTGGCCATTTTGTATTCTAAAAGTGTTAATAAACCTACCCTTTTAAACCAAATCTGAAAAAAGTTTCCAGAGCATGGAGTTTAGATTTTACTTATAATTTCACCATTTTATTACTACAAACACAATATTGAGTAAAAAAGAGGTGGGGATAAAATGTATTTAATAAAATGTTCAACGTAAAAAGAGGACTAATGTAATTAAGTGGTCCGTTTCCCCATTTTTACATTCTAAGCCATCATCCCATTAATACAAATCATTAAAAAATGTTAATCATATAACATAGTTTCTAAATAATGGCATCCTAAAACACCTAAGGCAAGAAGAGAAATTCAGTGGGTGCCAGAAGTATGATATCTTCCGAGGCAGCCAGACAACCAGAACCAGTAGCAGGGAGTTGGGGTGATGGGGTTGAGGGATCGGGAGAAATGCCATCTCTCAGAAACCAGAGTTGTAGAGGCAATGTTACAGGTCCACCCTGGTAAATTATATGACCAGAAAGCTTTGAGGCCTTGTTATTCTGGTTGTAGCTAATGGCAACAATCCATCATAGGCATTAGGCTGAAATGTATATACAATCTTGCTTGGCAGAGGTCAAGGGGTCACCTCAGGGGGCTTCAAATTCTTGTTCCACTAGGACAAGTTATCTTTTGCCCTCAGCAGATACATTTCCTCCCTTCCTTCCTCAACAAATATTTGTTGAGCACTTACTATATGTCGGCCACTATACCAAACACTGGGGATAGACATTGTTTAGAAAAGAAATTGTTTCTGTCTTTGTGGAAATCACATTTGAGTAAAAGGTAGACAGTAAACGAGTAAACAAATACACAAGATAATTTCATATAGTGATAAATGCTAAGAGCATTAAGCAAAAGTATGTGATAGAGAATAGCTGAGGGTTTACTTTACATAGGATAGTCAGAAAAAATCTATTTTAAAAAGATGATATTTGAGTTGACATATTGCAAAGGTATGAAAGAAAATTATTTCAGCAAGCACAAAGGCTTAGAGGTAGGAATGAAGAGTATGTTGAAGAAAGAGAAATGCCTGTATGGTTGAAATTCCTGCCACAGTGCTATTCCAGAAATTCATTTCTGTGGTTAGTAAAAATTCTAAATGTAATCCGTAAGGATTTTTGGTGGCTTCATATCTAACATGACACTCCCCTGCTTGTACCACATGATACCCTAGTGCCATGATTCAAAGGCTGGGTCAAATGTCTTGAGTGGCTGCTATGCTTCACCCAGAATCCACTGGACTCAACAGTGAAAGATGTCATTGTTGTCACTTCCTTGCACTACCTGTCACAACTTGGTCAATGTCTTGGGAGGCTCCAAGCTGCCAACACCTTGAAGAAAGCACCTCTGCTGAGAAATACTGCTCATCAAGATGGGGGTGCTGAACATTTAGGGAACCTGGTCTGGCTCTCCTCCTGCCCCATGGGCCCAGCCAATCCTGATGTAAACTAGATTCCAGGTCTCTGAAATCATCAATCACTCCTCCCACTGCTTGAACATTATCTATAGCACTATGTTCCACAGGGCTCTTCAGGCTTCTGCTGAGCTCACTGTTCTCTGCTGCCACAATAACACCCGCTTCGCCACTACAAACTACTTAAGATATATTATAGCTTTATTGTGTATTTTCTGTCTTCCCCCACTAGCATGTAAATTCCATGAGTTAAGGGCTTATCTCATTCACTACAGTATTTCTAGTGCCTACCACATACAAACATTTGTTGAATGAATGAATAATTTCCAATTATAGCTTCCTTCTTAGGGTTGGTCTCTTGAGTCTATTTCTAGATTCTCTATTCTGTTCCATTGGCCTATTTGTCTACTGCCATGCCAATGTCACTCCATCTTAATCATTATAGCTCTATAGTAATTCCTGATGTGAGGCAGAGTGAACTCCACAACTCATTCTTCAAAACTATCTAGTGTGGAGTTTAAGACTGTGGAATCTGAATGTTACAAGCATATGGGGAAGAAAAAAGAGCATAGAATTTGGAGCCAATTTTCCTGGGTTTGAGTCACCCTGGCCAAATTCATTATAATCTTTCTGTGTCTCAGTTTTCTCATATCTGAAATAGGTTCAAAACAGTACCTACCTTATAGGATTATTGTGAGGATTAAATGAGTTAATAGATATAAAGCATATAACACATGATTAGAACACTGTCTGGAATATAGTAAGTGTTCAATAAATATCAGCTGCTAATTTTGTCCCTTTGCTCTTTGTTATAACTTTTATAATTAGCTTAAGTTTCACCAAAAAATATGGTTTGAATTCTGACTGGAACTGTATTGAATTTATACAGTAATTTGGGGGATCACTGACATATATACAATTTTGAGTCTCTCTATGTACATGGCATACCTCTCTCCTCATTTAGATCTCTTTAACGTCTTTCAGCAAAGTTATAACATTTTCTTCATAGGTACTAATATTTTGCATAAGAATTTTGCTATGCTCATATGAAAGATAAGCCTGTATTTTTTCTTTCTTTTAATGTTCTTCTCAATTTTATTTTATTTATTTTTTAAGCTATTCTTTTTTTGAGAGAGAAAGAGCTGGGGTGGGGGGGTAGGAGCAGAGGGAGAAAGAGAATCTTAAGCAGACTCCATGCCCAGTGTGGAACCTGATGTGGGGCTTAATCTCAACCCTGAGATCATGACCTGAGTCAAGAGTCAGATGCTCAACCAACTGAGCCACCCAGGCACCCCTAATGTTCTTGTCAGTTTTATTATCAAGCTTGTAAACCCTCATAAAAATCAAGTGGGGGGAATTTTTCTTATTTTTCTACTCCCTAGCTGAGTTTTGTGAGATTGGATTTTTTTTGTTTCTTGAATGTTGACAGAACTCACCTGCGAAATCATTTGGATTGTGGTATTCAGAGTGAGGGCTATGGTAGAGTTTTACTTATTGGTAGAGTTTTATTATTGATTCATTGCTTTAAAGTTTATAGGTCTATTAAGGTTTTTAATATCTTCTGGAATCATTTTTGTTAAGTTATATTTGCCCAGGATATTGTCCATTTTGTTTAAGATTTCAGATTCATCAGTATAAAATACTTCACAATAATAACTTATTTTTAATCTCTTCTGTATTTCTAGTTACAAACTTTCTTTTTTTAAAAGATTTTGTTTATTTATTTTTCAGAGAGAGAGAGGGAGAGAAAGCATAAGCAGGGGGAGCGGCAGGCAGAGGGAGAAGCAGACTCCCCACTGTGCCAGGAGCCCAATGTGGGACTCGATCCCAGGACCCTGGGATCATGACCTGAGCCAAAGGCAGACGCTTAACCATCTGAGCCACCCAGGCTCTAGTTATAAACTTTCTTTCATTTCTTTTTTTTTTTTTTACTTTATCTCTATTAATTGACTTGTGTGGCCAAAGGTTTATACATTTTCCAAAAAAACCTATCTTTTCAAGTATCAATTTGGTAGTTAAATTCTTTCTATCATAGTTTCAATTTCTTTTTATTTAACTCTTACTCTGTTATTTCCTTCCTTCCATTGTCTTTGGGTTTATATCATTGTTTCCTTTCTAACTTCTTAGGTTGGGTACTTAATGTGTAAATGCTCATTCTTTCCGATTTCCTAATAAAGATATCTAAAGGCTATAAATTTGACTCTAAGCACAATCTTCCTTTGCTGCACCCTACAGGTTTGGATGTGAGATATTTTTATTAGAATTCAGTTATAAATATTTTCTAATTTACATTAAGGCTCCTTCATTGTCTCATGAGTTAACCAAATATGTGTTTTTAAATTTCTGTATATATTTTTTAGGTTTGTTTGTTTTTGCTATTGATGTCTAACTTAATTGCATTGTGACCAGAGAATATGGTCTTTATGTTGTAGGTGTGTCTTTTGTAAAAACATATAACTGGATTTTGAAAAAAATCAATTATCAATTTGAAATTTCAGTATTTTAACTGGTAGATTTCATACAATAACATTTATTTTGATCACTAACACTTTTTATTTATTCATACTATCAAATTTAATGTTTTCTACGCTGATTTTTTAATGCTTCTTTTTTTCTCCTTTTCTATCTTCTTTACAAGTAACTGAACTTTTGTTATTCAATTTTTCCTTCTACTTCTTTGTATGCTGTATGCTGTATTTCTACTCTTTTAGGAGTTACACTTAAATTTTAATATTCATATTTAAATGAACCAAGTCTAAATTTCATTAGTATCTATACCTTCTCCCCAATAATACAAGGGCCTCCTAATGCTTTAATGTTGATCACCCCCTCAGCTTACTTATTACTGTGGTCCAGTAATTTAATTCCACCTTTTTTAAAACTCCCCAAATCAGTCACTATATTGTTTAACATAGGTGATAGTTGTTTATATTTATCTAAATTTCTTTTTTCTCATTATTCTTTCTCTCATCTCATTCTTCGTCCATTCTTCTGGAAATTCATTATAGAAGACCTGTTAGTGAGGATCTGATTTTACATGTCTGAAATTTCATTATTTGGCTCTTATTTTTTCAACATTAACTTTTCAAGGATGAATATTCTAGACTGACAGATATTTTCCTTTGGCACTTTGAAAGTACAGTTGATCCTTAAACAGCATACATTTGAACTGTGCAGGCCAGCTTATACATGCATTTTTTTATAAATATGGTACAGTACTGTAGATGTATTTTCTCTTCCTCATGACTTTCTAAATAGCATTTTCTTTTCTCGAACTTACTTTATTATAAGAATACAATATATAATACATGTAACATGCAAAATATGTGTTAATCGACTATTTATGTTATCAGGAATGCTTCCAGTCAACAGTATGTTATTAGTAGTTAAGTTTTGGAGAAGCCAAAATTTACTCACAGGTTTTCAGTGCACAGGGGTCAACACTCCTAACCACCCACACTGTTGAAGTGTCAACTGTATTATTCCTTTATCTTCTGACTTTGTTGCTTTTGAGAAGTCTGCCCTCAGTTTAATAATCATTCTTTAAGAGATAATCCATCATTTCTGTTTGGCTCCTTTCCAGACATTCACCATCTTTTTCCACAATGTGTCTATGCACAGCTTTCTTTGGATTTGTCCTGCCTGAGATTTGTTGCAATTCTTGAATTTAAGGATTCATGTTTTTCATCAATAAAGGGAAGCTATCAGCCACTACTCTTTGAATTTTGCTTCTTTCTCATTTTCTGCATTCTCTCCATCTAGAAATGCAATTAAATTTATGTTAGATTTCTCATTCTTTCATATTTTTAAATTTTTCATTTATAATTCCTATCCTTTTTACTCTCTCTCTATCTACTGTATTATAAGTAATTTCTTCAGATCTACTTTTCAGATTACTAACAGTCTCTTTATTTCTAATTTGGTATTTAACGTGTCCACTGAATTTTTAAACGTGACAATTACATTTTTTATTCTAGAAAGCCTATTTTTGTTCTCTGAAAAATTTACCTAGACTTCCAAATGAAAGTCCTGTCCACAACAAACACACAAGAAAAAGAAATAAGAGGCATCCTTAATGGTAAAAAGAATTTGAACTGTCATTATTTGCAGCTGACATGATACTATATACATACAAAATCCCAAAGGGGCCATCAAAAAGTAATAAATTCCATCAAGTTATAGGATACAAAATTAATACCCAGAAATCAGTACCTTTTTTACACACTAATAACAAAGAAGAAGAAAGAGAAAATAAGAAAACAACATCATTTATAATTACACAAAAAAGAATAAAATAATTAGGAATAAACTTAATCAAAGAGGTGAAAGAGTTGTACTCCAAAAACTACAAAACATTTATGAAAGAAACTGAAGATGACACAAACAAATGGAAAGATATTCCATGCTCAGGGATTGGAAGAATTAATATTGTTAAAATGCCCATATTACCCAAAGCAATCTACAAATTCATTTCAATCCCTATCAAAATATCAATAACATTTTCCACAAAACTAGAATACTAAAATTTGTATGGAACCACAAAAGACCATGAATAACCAAAGCAATATTGAGAAAGAACAGAGTTGGAGTCATCACAATTCCAGAATTTCAAGACATACTGCAAAGCTTTAGTAATCAAAACAGTATGCTACTGACACAAAAATAGACACATAGATCAGTGGAATGAATAGAGAGCCCAAAAGTAAACCCATGATTACATGGTCAATTAATCTATGACAAAGGAGGCAATAATACACAATGGGAAAAAGACAGTCTCTTCTGGTGCTGGGAAAACTGGACAGCTACAGGTAAAAGAATGAAACTGAACCATCTTGTAGCACCACACACAAAAATAAACTAAAAATAGATTAGAGACCTGAATGTTAGACCTGAAACCATAAAAATCCTAGAAAAGAACATAGGCACTAATTTCTCTGACACCAATCATAGCAACATTATTCTGGATATGTATCCTAAGGCAAGGGAGACAAAAGCAAAAATAAACTATTGGGACTACATCAAAATAAAAAGCTCTTGCACAGCAAAGGAAACCATCAAAAAACAAAAAGACAGCCCACTGAATGGGAGAAGATATTTGCAAATGATATATAGGATAAAGGGTAAATATCTAAAAACATATAAAGAACTTACACAACTCAATACCAAAAAGCCCCAAACAGTATGATTTAAAATGGTCAGAGGAGGGCTCAGTTGTTAAGCATCTGCCTTCAGGTCGGGTCATGATCCCAGGGTCCTGGGATCGAGCCCAGCATCGGGCTCCCTGCTCAGTGGGGAGCCTGCTTCTCCCTCTCCCACTCCCCCTGCTTGTGTTCCCTCTCTCGCTGTGTCTGTCTCTGTCAAAAATAAAAAATAAAAAATCTTTAAAAAATAAAAAAATAAAATAAAATGGTCAGAAGACCTGAATAAACATTCTTCCAAAGAAGACACACAGATGGCAAACAGACACATGAAAAGATGTTCCAACATCACTAATCATCAGGGAAATGCAAATCAAACCACAATGATATATCACCTTACACCTGTTAGAATGACTAAAATCAAAAAGACAATAAAGAACAAGTGTTGGCAAGGATGTGGAGAAAAAGGAACCCCTATACACTGTTGATGCAAATGTAAATTGGTACAGCCACTGTGGAAAACAGTATGGAGGTTACTCAAGAAATTAAAAATAGGGGCAGGCCTTGCCACCAAGCTCCTCCCAGCCTGCCACAATCCTCCCACCAGACGCAGCCTGCCCTGTGCCCTCCTGCCCCTGCTCCTTGGCTGGCACCACATAGTGCCATGGAGCCACTTGGGTGAGAAGCAAGAAAGGCAAGCAGGGGCAGTCCCTGGGAAGGCACGAAGAGGGAGGTGCATGAGGACCTGACTGCCTCTCACAGGCTACCTAGTTCCAGCCACAGCCTGATTTTCTACTTTAGGAGGAGGGAAAAGATGGCAGAGGAGTAGGGGACCCTATTTCAACTGGTCCCCGGAATTGAGCTGGATATCTACCAGACCACTCTGAGCACCCACAAAACCAGCCTGAGATGTAAGAAGATCTGGATCTCTACAAGCAGAGTATCGCAGGCAGTTGGTTTTGAGGTACGAAGCGGAGAGCCATGATTCTGCGGGCAGATATCGGAGGATAAATGGCAGCGGGAGGGTGCCTGACCGTGGGGATACTACACCGATGGTGAGCGACAGCCTCGCACGCTGCGGACGGGCACAGACTCGCAGACCGGTAGCGTCAGGAAAGAACTTTAGGGCAGCCCCCGGGGTGGAAAACCAGACTGGCGGGGTCGCACAAGCGAACTGCAGCCCCCCGCCCCCGACAGAAACCAGAGCGATGGTCGCGTGCACGCGAACTGCAGCCTCCTAGACGGAAACCCGGTGCACCGGGGTCCTGCCGGTGAACTGCAACCCCCGGGGGTGGAAACCCCAAGAGGCGGAGTCGCGCACCCGCGAATTGGGAGCGGCTGGCGGTTTTAGAAGCACAAAGGGCAGAGACGTGCCCCGACCTGGAGGCAAGACTGGGAGCGCTGCGGAGGGGCGCACAACCCAGGACGCTGCAGTTTATAGCAGCACGGACAGAAACGGAGACGGTGTGGCCTGGAGAGCTCACTGAAGAACAGACTGAGGTCTCTCTGCTCAGAGGCAGAGGGTTGGAAACGGTCTCTTCTGCTCTGACTCGTGGAAGAGATGCGGAAAGCCACCAGGGAAAGGCGCCAGAGAACAAAAGCCCCAAAGACTGATTCCCACTGAGCCCATCCCCCACCACAGGGGTGCAGGGCAACTCCGCCCAAACAGGGTTGCCTGAGTAACAGTGTGGCAGGCCCCTCCCGCAGAAGACAGGCTGGGAAAACAGAGGCCAGCAACCCTAAGGTCCCAAGAAAACAGGTGCATCTTGCTTGGGTTCT
>NW_027849283.1:0-2065 GCF_054177405.1 Leptonychotes weddellii
CGAATATCGCCTCGGATTCACTTCTCCGCACGTCCTACCTTCCAGAAAGTGGTCGCTTTTCTGTTCAGAGAGTTGTTGCTATTCCTTTCTTCGATCTCCTGTTGGGTTTGTAGGTGTTCAGAATGGTTTGATCCCTATCCAGCTGAATTCCTGAGAGGAGATGAAATCCAGGTCTCCTACTCCTCCGCCATCTTGCTCCACCCCCCTGATCTTCCTTTCTTATTAATGAAATTGGACCAATATAATCAGATCTAGTCCACCTTTCCAAGTTGTGTTATGGCTAAAACCAGATTTACTGTAATATGCTGAATTACTAGTGTTATTATGGTAATAAACTGTGGTCAAGTGTCTAGCTTCCAAGTAGTGGAAGTAATTTTGTACATAATTCAGAAGAAAATTTCCATTTGCTTGAATAATTCAGATAATGCTACCAAAAAAACCAACTATTCATTCAAAATACAAAAATTACATTTTAAGTGAATGCTATATGCTGACAATGTTGCATAATATTTATACCCTAAAATAGCTATTTCACAAGTTTTCTGGACCAAAAGTACTGGATGATCAATATTATTATTCGAAATCCCCCATTTGACATTTCTTCCACTTAGCACTCATTCCAACTCATTAGAAAAGACTAACAAAGAGTGAGAAGAAGAACATACTTTTTCAGTCTTTGACTTTTTTACTTATTACTCTATTTTTTCCCCAGAGGCTATAACAATTGCAATTCTTGATTTGTATTCTTGAAAGTGTTCCTCCAAGCTTAAATGGGAAAGTGGGCTGTAAAATGGAGATAAAAGAAGGCTGCACTTTTCCATTTTTTCCTTTTCTTTCCCCTTCATTCTTCTCGCCAGTTAATCCTGAGCCGATCTGGAAAGTTGCGGCGGGGAGAGTAAAAATCAGTATAAATGAATGAATGAATAAATTAAAGCATAAACCAATCCTGGCAACCTTGGCTTCATGGATTTAGCTTCAGAGATAAGATGAAAAGGGGTATTTATTTGTTTCAAGGTGGAGAAAGACAAAGAGTAAATGTAGCTAACAGGAAAATCTTCACCAATTTCACAGGATCTGTGATTTTCTGGAGTTCTGTGAATGCTTAAATTCTATTGCTCACACAACACCAGGGCCACTGAGCAAGTAGTGGATGTGTGTGTCCTTTGTTAAAATATATAGATTTTTTTTCTTTTAATTCTTAAGTTCTAGACTGCTAGTAGCTGTGTTATGAAGCTGGAAGAGTCATCACATTTCTAGCTGATTGTGTGTATACTATGGTTGGATTGTTGTATGCCTCCGTAGAAAATGTCAAAATGGAATAATGGAAACAATAATGGCAGAAATGCTGTATGCAGAGAAAAGGGCTCCTCTTCTTCACATAGGTTTTTAGAGACTTAAAAGAACAAGCAACATGCTTCCCCAATAGGATATTCTTTCCTCCCAGCCAATGACAAGCTAATAATAATATAATACCTAGTATATTTCTAATACCTCTTCCCCAAGGAGGCCACAGCATTTTGCAGATATTATCTCATAAATCTCAAGCTTTCTGTGAGCTTTGGGGGAACGCTGTATTATTAAAGTCACTTTACTTAGCAGAACCTGGGCACAGAGAGGGAATATATACTCCAAGAAGAACAGCAAGAGGCTATCGGACCTAAACTTCATCTCATTGAGCCTGTGCTATGTTTGTTTGTTGGGGATTTGTTTTCACATTAGTGACCAGATTAACTATTATTTTGCTCCTATGATCTGTAGAGCAGCAGCAGCAGCATCACCTGGGAATCTATTAGAAATTAGAATTCTTAGGCCCCACTTCAGACCCACCGAACCATAATCTGCATTTTACGGAGATACCCAAATGATTTATATGCTCACGGAAATTGGAGAAGAGACTATTGCATTAAAAAGGTCCACCAACCGAATGCAAGCTGGTGCAGCCACTCTGGGAAACAGTATGGAGGTTCCTCAAAAAGTTGAAAATAGAGCTACCATAAGACCCAGCAATTGCACTACTGGGTATTTACCCCAAAGATACAAATGTAGGGATCCGAAGGGGTACATG
>NW_027849284.1:0-261 GCF_054177405.1 Leptonychotes weddellii
GTCACACTTAGTTCCTCTTTAGAAGTTGCCACGGTGTTTCGACGCCCTGAGCATTCTCTGGGTGTGCCCCAGGGCCACTGTCACACAGTCCACCATGGGGCAGCCTCAGAACTACAGAGATGTATTCTCTCCCAGTCCTAGAGGCTGGGAGTCTGAGATCCAGGCAGGGCTGAGGCTGGGAGTCTGAGATCCAGGCAGGGCTGAGGCTGGGAGTCTGAAATCCAGGAGGGGCTGAGGCTGGGAGTCTGAGATCCAGGCAGG
>NW_027849285.1:0-261 GCF_054177405.1 Leptonychotes weddellii
AAAAAAAAAGATTTTATTTATTTATTTGAGAGACAGAGAGAAAGAGAGAGCATGAGCAGGGGGGAGGGGGGAGCGGCAGAGGGAGAAGCAGGCTCCCCGCTAAGCAGGGAGCCCGATTGCAGGACTCGATCCCAGGACCCTGGGATCATGACCTGAGCTGAAGGCAGATGCTTAACCAACTGAGCCACCCAGGCACCCCAATTTTCTATTTTTCTATATTTAGAAATCTAAATGTAGGCAGTTTTTCATTGATATGAGCTG
>NW_027849286.1:0-261 GCF_054177405.1 Leptonychotes weddellii
ACTAAGCGTATAGAAGTGTTGAATCACTCTACTGTACATCTGAAACTAATAGAACGCTGTACGTTAGCGAACTGGAATTCAAATAAAAACTTTGAAAAACACAGAAATGGCCTCACACCTGTTGGAATGGCTATCATCAAACGGACAAGAGGTAAGTGTCGGTGAGGAAACAGGGCCCTCGTGCACCATCTGTGGGGATATAAGTTGCTGCAGCCGCTGTGGAAATTAATGTGGAGGTTCTGCAAAAAGTTAAAAATAGAG
>NW_027849287.1:0-261 GCF_054177405.1 Leptonychotes weddellii
TATTATTTTAGTAGTTTTTCAGTTGGTGTGCTCTAGGTTTTGTAAATGTGCCATTATTTTGCAAAAAAAAAAAATTATGTCATTTTTGTTTATTCCTTTCTAATATTTGTCTTAATTTGTTGGCTCGAGAACTTCAAAATTATGTCATATAATAGAATTATGTTGTGTAATCCTTGTCTTATCCCTGATGTTTACAGTGTGTTTCAGCTAGACATTTTTTATCCTACTATTTAGTATGATAACATTTAATATTTAAACATA
>NW_027849288.1:0-261 GCF_054177405.1 Leptonychotes weddellii
AGGTTGGGGTACTAACTACCAATAATAAAACAGTACATGGGGCTTTCCAAGGGGCAAGTAAGTGTGGATAGTTATAAGCAAATCAATGTCCAGATCCTTGCCTTCCATATATAGGCTTTCTTAAAGAAAGCCTAAAAAAGACTTTCAAGCATAAAAGATAAAATTCTGTAGAAGAAATGCAGTGGAAATAAAAGTTTGCGGAGAGGGGCGCCTGGGTGGCTCAGCTGGTTAAGTGTCTGCCTTCAGCTCAGGTCATGATCC
>NW_027849289.1:0-261 GCF_054177405.1 Leptonychotes weddellii
GTTCAAATGAAAGGAAAAGTCACATGTCTCTCACTTTAAATCACAAGGTAGAAATGATGAAACTTAGTGACGAAGGCATGTCTCAAGCCGAGACGGGCTGAAAGAAAGCTAGGCTAGGCGTCTTGCACCAAACAGCCTCCTTGTGAATGCAGAAAAGGAGTTCTCGAAGGAAATTAAAAGTGCTACTCAGTGAACACACGGATGATACGAAAGCAAAACAGCCTACTGTGGCTACGGAGGAAGTTTGAGTGGTCTGGACAG
>NW_027849290.1:0-261 GCF_054177405.1 Leptonychotes weddellii
AACTTTTTAAATAGACAAGTAAAAGAAGGAAAGTAAAAACCACCATGATCCCAACACCCTAAAATAATCATAATTAACTCTTTGATGAATGTCTTTACTGCTTCCAGGGACTAGACGATGCCTGTATTGAATTTTATATTTTTATAGAAAAGTGATCATGCTATATATACAATTATGTAATCTTTTTTTAGATTTTTTTTACAATGTTAATCACCATACATTACATCATTAGTTTTTGATGTAGTGTTCCATGATTCATTA
>NW_027849291.1:0-261 GCF_054177405.1 Leptonychotes weddellii
CCATAAGGAGTCACTGTCCTCACGCCCCTTGGCAAAAAGCTCCTTCCACTGGGTGGCGGGGTGGGGGGGCTTGGATTTTGCTAAGCCATCCTCACACCTGGCCACCATGAACCCCCAGCGTCCCGCACCCAGTGCCCGGCCAGCAGTCTCTGCCATCCCGGAGTCTGCCCCCAGGGATAGAGTAAGGAAGGCGGCAATCACCGGCCTTCAGACACAGAGCTCGGATGAGCTTGGAGGCTGATGCCCAGAGGAGGCTGCACC
>NW_027849292.1:0-261 GCF_054177405.1 Leptonychotes weddellii
TTAATACTGGTCATAACAGGTGGCTGTTTCTTTTGTACCCTGGTGGTATGGACTCATGTCAGTTTGGTAGTTTTATGTGGAAGATATTTTCTTCTCACAAAACTGGAGTTAGCCCTGAAAGAATTAATGACTGTCAATTTATTAAGTTGAAACAGATTGCTAAAGGAAATTGTTTCACCATTATCAGTTAAAAAAAAAACAACAAACCAACCTTCCCTTTCTAAGATACTGTATTCTTAAAAGTTTTGGATTGTAGGACCT
>NW_027849293.1:0-261 GCF_054177405.1 Leptonychotes weddellii
GGGGGATTAAAGGATAAAGAGATGGAAGGATGGAGGGTGGAATCATGATAAGATTATGGATAGATGGATGGATGAGTGAATGGATGGATGGATGATAGCAGGATGGGAGGATGGAAGGATGGAGGACGACAGAGGGATAAAGTATGGAAGGAAAGAAATATGGAGGGTGGAATGATGATAAGAAGGATGGATGGATAGATGGATGGGTAGGTAGGAGGATGAGAAGAGAAAGAAGGATAAAAGGTGTAATAATGAAAAGAT
>NW_027849294.1:0-2065 GCF_054177405.1 Leptonychotes weddellii
AACAACACTCAGTTTGTTTCCTGCGATTAAGAATTCCTCATATCAGTGAGATCATATGATACATGTCTTTCTCTGTTTGAGAACTCACGTCTTTAAGAGAAAAAACAGTCTCATAGCCACTTCAATACCAAAAGAAAATCAATTTTTGAAAGTGTATTTGAACTCATGACCAGTATATTACCAATATATTTAGAAGCAAATCATCTCCTGAGCATGGAAGTGGGGAGTCCATTCTTAAAACAGTGTCCTTTCTCTGTTTCACAGGTAACATCAGAGATCTAGGTGGGAACAAGTCAAGGAAGGATGAAGAACAGTTTTGTTACTGACTACGTAGTGAGAACTGTTCAGGCCCTGCGTGTGCCTAGCAGATGGCTTTCATCACCCCAGTGTGCTCAAATCTGAGAAACAGACATGTGATTGGTTTCACAGGAGACGATGAACGTCAAGGACAGCTTCCTTGTTACTTCCTGAGTCTCGATCACTCGTACTCGCTGTGGATCATTTTAGAGTGTGTTCCTGCACCCCCTTCTCCTTCACTTTTCCTACTTCTGACCCGTGCATATTACATCTCTTCTGGGAATAAGATCTGGGTCATGCCTTCCCTCCCATACCATTGTTGTTTAGCTCAATCCCTTCTCTGCTACTTCCCTTTTTGGAGTGTGTGGCTAAGTAGTCGGCATGTTGTTAAAAGTCTCCCCAGTCAGGGCAGATTCTAAAACATGGTAGAGCAAGAGGGCCCTGCTCTTCTCAGGAAAGACTATTCTCACTTCTCATTATGCTTTTTATCTATCAAAGGAGGTGACAAAGCCGCATCCTATCCTCTCACACTTCACCAGGAGCTCTCCATTCTTAAAGATGTGAAGAATCACTCCAAAATGGGACCTCGAGAGGCACCCCTGATTTTGTTTTCAGTGGTGCTCCTTTCTTCTCTTTTTGGTGGCCTCTACTCCTTGCTGTGTTCTCTTATTCATTCTTTTCCCAATAAAAATATTCCATGGCTATTATAGAAAATTCAGACTACATGGAAAAGTAGAAGGAATGTAAATAGTCCCACTAGTGGTTAAAGATAATCACTGCTAACATTTTAAGGTGTGTTTCCAAATCTATTTCTTTTCTATGCATATTTTATTTCTCTTATAAAATTTTACATGATGTCATCATACCACATATACAATTTTGTATAAGCTTTTTCACTTAGTATTTTATCAAGGATGTTTTTGTTATATTCATGGTCTTCTTAAACATTACATTAATGATTCAACCTCCAGTGATTTCCATAATGCTGGTCATTGAAAGCTGTTTCCAGTTGGTCGGTGGGATGAGGGTCTTGGTGCATGAATCTTTTTCTGCATTTGGGAAATTTTCCCATAGCTAGACTCCTGGGGGTATATATTGATTATCAAATCATTTACAAGGCTTTTTCATAAATGTATAGCTAATAGGAATTATTAACTTTAGTCTAAAATATGAGATATGTGAAATTAGAACTCTTAACATAAGGTATTATATTTAATCCTTAGTTTAGCAGAAATAAGCACACTTATTTAAATATTGCAAATGGTGAAGGTATTGGTGTAGAATTGGGGAGATCATCTTGCTGAACACTTCTAGTCTCAGTTTTCTCTGGAAGTGGTGGTGGCTTGGCCCAAAAAATGTGCTAGAAGAACATAAGGCACTTTAAGTGTCCATAATTAGTTTTTCCAGCTTTGGATAGACTATAAACTCAGTGGCTGAAGAAGGAAATCTTGGAAGGAAGCTATTAAAAGATCATCTCATTAAAAAAAACTACAAAAGCATGAACCAAAAAAAAAAAATGTTTTATCATTTTGTCTGGGCTTTAGTTAAAATGATTACTCACAATATTCATAATGTTGGCAGGGAATGAATACATGGGAATGAATTTTTTTTTTATTTTTTTTTATTTTTTTATTTTTTTAATTTTTTATTTTATTTTATTTTTTTTTTATTCTTATGTTAATCCCCATACATTACATCATTAGTTTTAGATGAAGTGTTCCATGATTCATTGTTTGTGCATAACACCCAGTGCTCCATGCAGAACGTG
>NW_027849295.1:0-261 GCF_054177405.1 Leptonychotes weddellii
TCTCTGAGCCAGGACCCACCTCTGCTCCCACAGAGGGACCACAGGCCCCAGGAGGCAGCGAAAGCTGCCCAAGCCCCACGGTGGCCGAGCCAGGACTTGGGCCACCTCTGAAACCATCTCTCCCCTGTTGCCCATAGTGGGACTCTCAGGGGACTCCCGGCCCTGCCTCAGGCCCACTGCAGGACCACAGACAAGCCACGTTTTCCTGCTGAGCAAACCTCAGCTTCCGCACGTGTACGATGGGGACAACCCCCACTCCAT
>NW_027849296.1:0-261 GCF_054177405.1 Leptonychotes weddellii
GTGCAAGTCTTTTTGACTTCCCCATTCAGTGAGCTCTCATAGAGACAAATCAGGGCTTGAATTATTATTTTTTGTTGTTGTTTATCTAGAGTTAAGAAAGTGATGAGAGTGTGCTAATAATGCAGATTAAAGTGTGTGGTGTCTGCAGGTGCTACCTTGTGAATAGCAAGCTCAGGGTGGGTATAGGTGTAAAGAGCTTGGCAAAAAGATAGCAGGAAGGAAAGAATGAAGGGGGGGAAATTGGAGGGGGGAGACGAACCA
>NW_027849297.1:0-261 GCF_054177405.1 Leptonychotes weddellii
CATGGAACACTACATCAAAAAGTAATGATGTAATGTATGGTGATTAACATAACATAAAAAAGAGACAAGTTTATGTTAACAGAGTGTAATATAATATTACCAGAGAGCTCTCTTCTATAGCAGTTTCAGAAAGCTTTATATTAGGGTTGTATTAATTTGCATAACACACTTATTGAGGAAGTAGTGGACACAGCTCTTACCGGGCTCCTTTCTGAGAGACTGCACCTCAGCCACAGAGTGAAAGGGCTTAGCTCCAATAGT
>NW_027849298.1:0-261 GCF_054177405.1 Leptonychotes weddellii
TACTCCCAGTGAGTTTGCTGATGCCAAAAGGACCGATTCCAGTACTGGGTATTTCTTTTTTTTTTTTTTTTTTTTTTTAAAGATTTTATTTATTTATTTGAGAGAGAGAGAATGAGAGACAGAGAGCATGAGAAGGAGGAAGGTCAGAGGGAGAAGCAGACTCCCCGCTGAGCAGGGAGCCCGATGCGGGACTCGATCCAGGGACTCCAGGATCATGACCTGAGCCGAAGGCAGTCGCTTAACCAACTGAGCCACCCAGGC
>NW_027849299.1:0-261 GCF_054177405.1 Leptonychotes weddellii
AAGATAGGAATTTTACTGGGAATAGAAAAGTTGGCTCAGCAACTGCCCTTCCTTTTATTCAAGAAAGCAGAACAACATCTATTCCCAGCCCAAATCCAGGTGGTCACCAGGAAGTAAGAGTAAGCCATGAAGATAGTTCAGGCATTATTAGAAATCACCACTGGAGCTCTGCACCTGATAATCAAAGTGCACAGTCTCCAGAAAAGCCTGCTATTTCAGATGCCGAGGAAGAACAACATAGCACAACTCATTCTATGAACT
>NW_027849300.1:0-261 GCF_054177405.1 Leptonychotes weddellii
TTTACCTACCACAGCACCAGTAGCTATCACGATTATGGAGCACTTACCAAGTAAGAAGCACATGCTTGCTCACTTATAAACACACGGGGCTCAAAAGCTACATCCTTTTCTCCTTCCCGTTGTTCAAATCCACACCAAGAGGATCAGTTGATTCTGTCTTTGGAACACCTTTTTATCTGCTCACGTCTTCCTTTCTCACCGACAGCCCTTGCTCCAGACTTTGATCTGGTCCCATCCAGGGTTGAGGGTTGAATTGTGTCC
>NW_027849301.1:0-261 GCF_054177405.1 Leptonychotes weddellii
ATCATCATCATCATCCAATTTAAAAAATGGGCCAAGGACCAAAGAAGGCAAATCAAGACCATAATGAGATACCACCTCACACCTGTTAAGATGGCTTTTATTAAAGATAGAAGAGATGACAGATGTTGGCAAGGATGTGGAGAAAGGGGAACCCTAGTACACTTTTGGTGAGAATGTAAATGTAAAAAATTAAAAATAGAACTACCAGATAATCCAGCAATTCTACTTCTGGGTATTTTTCCAAAGGGAGAAAACTTAACT
>NW_027849302.1:0-261 GCF_054177405.1 Leptonychotes weddellii
GAAAGGGTTTCTCTAATAACTTCCATATTTTTTTCAAGCCCAGCTAGTATCTTTAAAGTGATGATTCTGAACTCTAGATCTGACATCGTACTAATGTCCGTATTGAGTAGGTCCCTGGCAGTCGGTACTACCTCTTGTTCTTTTTGTTGAGGTGATTTTTTCCGTCTTGTCATTTTGTGCAGAGGAGAATAGATTAATGAGAGAACAAAATGCTAGCAGAGTAACCACGTCCCCAGAAAATATACTCTAAACAAATCAGAA
>NW_027849303.1:0-261 GCF_054177405.1 Leptonychotes weddellii
AAGCAGAATATGGTCCTAAGCAAGGTAACTGGGAAGAAACCAAGGTAGTAAGCATCAGGCCAGCCCCAGGCTTGTGGATGCTGCCAATTTGGGGGTGATGGTGGGGCTGCTGCTGTCAAGCTTCACCCAGAACCTGCCCCCGGCTCAGTGATGACAAGGCCTGAAGTGAAACAGATGGAGGTGATGGGGACCCCATCCTAAGTCTGGGAGGTGTGGCTTCCTTCCGGGCTCTCTCAAACAGAGGAGCAAGGGGGCAAGATG
>NW_027849304.1:0-261 GCF_054177405.1 Leptonychotes weddellii
AAAAAAAAAGATTTTATTTATTTATTTGAGAGACAGAGAGAAAGAGAGAGCATGAGCAGGGTGGAGGGGGGAGCGGCAGAGGGAGAAGCAGGCTCCCCGCTAAGCAGGGAGCCCGATTGCAGGACTCGATCCCAGGACCCTGGGATCATGACCTGAGCTGAAGGCAGATGCTTAACCAACTGAGCCACCCAGGCACCCCCATTTTCTATTTTTCTATATTTAGAAATCTAAATGTAGGCAGTTTTTCATTGATATGAGCTG
>NW_027849305.1:0-2064 GCF_054177405.1 Leptonychotes weddellii
TAGATAAATAAGATCTTTAACAAAAACATCAGCGTGAGGGGCGCCTGAGTGGCTCAGTCGTTAAGTGTCTGCCTTCGGCTCAGGTCATGATTCCAGGTCCTAGGATCGAGCCCTGCATCGGGCTCCCTGCTCAGCAGGAAGCCTGCTTCTCCTTCTCCCACTCCCCCTGCTTGTATTCCCTCTCTCGCTGTGTCTCTTTCTGTCAAATAAATAAATAAAATCTTTATTTATTTTTTTTAACGATTTTATTTATTTATTTGAGAGAGAGAGAATGAGAGAGAGCACATGAGAGTGGGGAGGGTCAGAGGGAGAAGCAGACTCCCCGCGGAGCAGGGAGCCCGATGCGGGACTCGATCTCGGGACTCCAGGATCATGACCTGAGCCGAAGGCAGTCGCTTAACCAACTGAGCCACCCAGGCGCCCCAAATAAAATCTTTAAAAAATAAAAATCAGCGTGATTAAAAAAATGTTGGGGATTCTTTTACAGTAAAGGAGACTAAAAATAGATGCCAACCAAATGTTACTGGTGATATTTGATTGGGTCCTCAGTCAAAAATATCTCCCCCCAATACACCTTTTGGGGTATTTGGGTAAATTAAAATTATGGACTTTAAAATAGATTATATTGTTGTACTGTTGTAGATTATAATGTTAAATTTCTGGGTTGCAATAATATTGTGGTAGGAGATAATGGAAATGAGACATACTGCTAACCACTAGTAATTTAAGGTAAAGAGTATATGAGTGTTCCTTGTACTACTTTCAGTTGTAAAACTTTCAAAATAGAGCATTTTGGAAATTTTTGTCATCATATTTTTATAACTTGCCAATTATTTAATTGGTTAGTTTGGCTGATCAGCTTACCTATATATTATAAGTGAAGTCTGATATGTGTAACAATAAAATACATACAAAAACAAATAATTAATCTTAATAATAAAAGCTAATTTAAAATATAAACTCAACATAAAGCTTCTCTGTTGCCACGGGAACTTGCTCAGCCTAAGGTTTGGGCATCACCAGGCACCAAAGCTACAGAATAATGAATCAACTTTCTGAATCCATAATACGAAGATGTATATTCTACTTCACGTCACCTAACTGGATTGAGGCCCATTGTCTGTTCGTCAGTGTACCCTTTGTTGGTCTTTCTCCTCGCCCTGTCTTTTCCTCTATTTCCTCACTTGTGATTCCTAGTACTAGCTCCCTGATAAATTACCAACACCAAATCCTTGCCTCAGGCTCTGCTTTTAGGGAAACTGAAACCAAGGCTAGCTGACAAAATACCAGGAATTTCTAATAATTTATGTTGGAAATGATGCAGTTGTCTTATCAATATTGAAAGTATGTTGTTATAAAGTGAATGCTGATGTAATAAGTCTACCTCCAACCCAAGCCAAATCCAATGGAGATAGAAGTTCTTGCAGAATTCCTGAGTGTAAAATTGGAGTGCTCTTCCTTCTTTTCCAGCTAGGGCAATTTTTTCAAGCTTGTTAACCAGAAACTCAGTGGTTATGAGCTTAGGCACATGTCAGCATGGATGGAGCATTGTGATTACTACACTAAAAAATAAAATGACTTCTGTTTAAACTTTCATTCCTACCTCAATAAGTTTTATTATTTTTTCTATCAAATTATCCACTTCAATTCTCCACATTTTTTCTTAATATATTTCATATAGCGATTCCACATTTTCCTTAGCACCAAGCCATATAAAGTTTTTCTAAGCAAATGTTTTATCAAAGCAGATTTCTATCAGTAAAAAATAGAATAGCTGTTTATATTTCCAAATCAATTATTTGCCACTGTAATAGGATTCTTGCTAAGATTTTTTTCTAATTTTTTGAAAACTTAATGCTTTCAGATATTTGCTTTCATTAGTATATACATGCAAAAGAAGTGAAAATTTACTTACTTTTTTAAAATTTTTTTATTCTTATATTATCCCCATATATTACATCATTAGTTTTAGATGTAGTGTTCCATGATTCATTGTTTGTGCATGACACCCAGTGCTCCATGCAGAATGTGCCCTCCTCAATACCCATCACCAGGCTAACCCAT
>NW_027849306.1:0-261 GCF_054177405.1 Leptonychotes weddellii
GTAATTAATCTAGCAACATATGTGCCAATATTGGACTGAACAAAGTCCTGGGTAGAAGAATAAATAAATAGCATTAATTTTGTACGGAGCGGCTGTCCGTGCCCGAGTTCCCAGCGGGCGGAGAGCGCCCCGAGGGCACAGACGGCCCGAGGCCCGGGCGCCCTCAGGGGAGCAGCAGGGAGCCCAGCAGCAGCTCGCCCTGGCCCAGCAGGCGGCCCCGCTCCCGGCCGCGGCCCCGCTTCTCCGCCTTGACGCGCACGG
>NW_027849307.1:0-261 GCF_054177405.1 Leptonychotes weddellii
ATTGGACGGGGCGAGAGTTCTCCCCGCCAGTCACTGGCTTCTAAACGCCTCATGTGGGAGGGGCGGGACGCGGGGAGTTTCAAGTTTGTGTGACCGAACAGATTGTAAGCAAAAACCTGTAAAACACGAACAAGCCCTTCACGGTGCATTATTTGCCTCATTACTTGTCCTGCATTCTACTTAGTGCTCTATTCCTTTGTCATTTAAAAAATTCTGGTCGTGACCCATTATGTTGCTTTCAGGACTCTCAAATGGGTCACG
>NW_027849308.1:0-261 GCF_054177405.1 Leptonychotes weddellii
AAAAAGACTATATCAAAAACTGGATAGAATTCAAACAACTTGATTATTTAGGAATTCCTCCATTTTATGGATCCGGTATTACTAAATTCAAGGGCAGAAGTTACAGATTTATGGTAACGGAAAGACCAGGAATAGATTTACAGAAGATCTCAGACCAGAATGGTACTTTTAAAAAGTCAATGTCCTGCAGCTAGGTATCTGAAATTGAGTATGTTCATGGTGATATAAAAGCAGCGAATCTACTGTTAGGTTACAGAAATC
>NW_027849309.1:0-261 GCF_054177405.1 Leptonychotes weddellii
GCTCCTCCCAGGGGAGGAAGGTGAGTCTCCCCGGATCTGCCACTTGTTGGGTCCCTGCTGGAGGAGCAGTGGCCCGACTGAGAAGCCACTGATTTTTCAATGGATATTTCCATTCCCCGGGGCTGGAGTGACCTGATCCAGGCCTAGCAAGAATAGTTGGTGAAGATTCATTTCAAAGTAAATGTCTGTCACAAGTGGGTGTCAAGGATGGGTACGTGAACTGCAGGAGTTTGTTCAGGAAAGAGAAGGGAATGAGCACTC
>NW_027849310.1:0-261 GCF_054177405.1 Leptonychotes weddellii
TTTTTTTTTCCTCATTTTATTTTTCTGCTGGGTCTTGGCGCACAGACTACACATCACATACTCAAGATTGATTAGCTCAAAATTAATTTTCATGGGTGGAATATTATGCAGCCATCAAAAGGAATGAGATCTTGCCATTTGCAACGACATGGATGGAACTGGAGGGTATTATGTTGAGTGAAATAAGTCAAACAGAGAAAGACATGTATCATATGATCTCACTGATATGAGGAATTCTTAATCGCAGGAAACAAACTGAGG
>NW_027849311.1:0-261 GCF_054177405.1 Leptonychotes weddellii
GACTCAATCCCAGGACCCGATCCCAGGACCCTGGGATCACGACCTGAGCTGAAGGCAGACGCTTAAAGACTGAGCCACTCAGGTGTCCTTGTTGGACTTATTTTAAAACAAATATTTAATTTTGTAGCTAAAATTTAATTTTAAAAGCTGTAATCTGTGTCAAAACTGACTGACTGACTGACTGACTGAATGAATGAATGAATATATCCGTAAGTAAATAAATTTGGGCAAATGGACTCAATGCCTTCTGGTACAGACTAC
>NW_027849312.1:0-261 GCF_054177405.1 Leptonychotes weddellii
AGTGGTGGTGTGTATGTGGGCAGGAGGGAGGGGATGCTGGCTCTCGAATTAGAAAAATAAGAATTTATCTTTAAAATGATAAACCATAATGATTTTTAAATGAGAGAAATGGTCAACTGAACATGGATGCATCAAGAAATGACAGTTAATGAACATGCAAGGGTCGCTGCTTTGAACCATGAGCTTTTATTTTTTATAGTTGACAGAGAGAACACAAGCAGGTGGGGTGGGAGAGGGAGAAGCAGGCTTCCCGCGGAGCAG
>NW_027849313.1:0-261 GCF_054177405.1 Leptonychotes weddellii
TCTATCAATGGAATTTTTTTCAAATGTTGAATACAGTTTTGACCTGCATTGTTTCACTTTATTTTTTTTAGCCTATGTGTCTCCAAGAATATTTTAGTGGGAACACCTATCTTTAGGGAATGTTAGCTAAATCTCCTTGGAATTGGAAATCTGTTAATTTTGAACTCATCTTGGACTCAGTTCTTCCAAATTGAGCCACTTTATTGGTTCTTGTGTTTGTCTACTTTAAAATTTAATAAATCTCAACTTTTAATAATGAAG
>NW_027849314.1:0-261 GCF_054177405.1 Leptonychotes weddellii
GGGGAGCGGGAGGCTGAGTCCCGCTCCCTGCGCCGCTCTGCGGTCACCAGGAGTGCGGCCGGCTCGGGGCTCTGCCCACCGTGCAGCCCCTCCCTCCTGTCCACATTCCCCCGTCAGCGCTCTGGCTCACCGAGACCCCAGTTTCCTGTCTCGTGCAATACTGCAGTCGTTCTGTTTGACATTTGTTAAAAATACATACGTCTATGTATGTATTTTGTGAGCACCAGCAGTGGTCGGGGCTCTGTGCTGGGCCCCGGGGAA
>NW_027849315.1:0-261 GCF_054177405.1 Leptonychotes weddellii
AAAAAATCTCTTTATGATAGTCTACAATCATCAGCCCCTGTCCAATATCTTTCAATAAAATAAATGAGGAAATAGGGGATTGTCGTTCAACACAAACTATCAATAAAAGGAAGATGGTGTCTTTGGGGTAAATACCCAGTAGTGCAATTGCTGGATCGTATGGTAGCTCTATTTTCAACTTTTTGAGGAACCTCCATACAGTTTTCCAGAGTGGCTGCACCAGCTTGCATTCCCACCAACAGTGTAGGAGGGTTCCCCTTT
>NW_027849316.1:0-2064 GCF_054177405.1 Leptonychotes weddellii
GTTAAGCATCTGCCTTCGGCTCAGGTTATGATCTCCAGGTCCTGGGATGGAGCGCCACATCAGGCTCCCAGCTCAGCAGGGAGTTTCCTTCTCCCTCTCCCTTTGCCTCTCCCCCTGCTTGTGCTCTCTGTCTGTCTCTCTCTCTCTCAAATGAATAAATAAAATCTTAAAAAAAAAAAAGAAAATTTCTGGGCGCCTGGGTGGCTCAGTCGGCTAAGCGGCTGCCTTCGGCTCAGGTCATGATCCCGGGGTCCTGGGATCGAACCCCGCATCGGGCTCCCTGCTCAGCGGGAAGCCTGCTTCTCCCTCTCCCTCTGCCTGCCACTCTGCCTGCTTGTGCTGTCTCTCTATCTCTCTGTCAAATAAATAAATAAAATTAAATTAAAAAAAAGAAAATTTCTGAATACTCAAAGGTGCCAAATACAAGATATCATCCCTCCACTTCAACAACCATCAGCATTTTCCTATACCCATCCCCATTCTTTTTTCATCCCTGCTCTTTCCTTTTTTTTTCTATTGGGGTACTTTGAGGCAAATTCCGTCATTATATCATTTGATCCCTATGTACTTAAGTATACATCTCAGAAAAGAAAAATTTAAGACTTTTTTTTTTTTTGCAAAATTACAAATACAATGATAGTTTCTTTTTAATATAATCAGTACTCAGTCCATATTTACATTTACTTAGCTACATTAAAAAAAAAAATTGTGTTTGGCTTGGAATAAATCTGCATCTAAAATTCTTTCTGAGTTTTCAGAAGACTAGCCAGGTATGAGTTCCACTGACCTGCAAGATAAAGCTGAAACTCCCCAGCAAGATACCAAGGCCCCTGTGTGATCCAGAAACGGCCTCCCCCTCTAGTCTCTTTTCTTATGGCTCATCCATCCATCTTGCTCCCTTGTACTTCAGTTATTCTTGTCACCTTTCAATTCCCCAAAAGTTTCACATCTGAGCCTTTTTTCCACTGTCCTCTCTGCCTACAACACCCTTTCCCTTTTGCTCAAAATATTTAATTTGTGAAGTTGTTTCTATCCCCCAACTGCAACAGAGTTGAATATGCCTTTCCTTATGTTCTACTTGCCTTTTTCTTTAGATAATATGGCTCTCCTCGCATTGGCTAGCTGTCCCAGGCAAATGCCACTTTCAAACAGACTGTTTCCTAAAGTAGCTGAAGATCAGGGGCTTTCAGTGTAGAGTGGGCAATTTATAAGTGGGTGACTGTGATTTGATTATGGCACAGAAAGCTAAACTTGGAATTTGGTAACTGTTAATTTATTATCCCATTTGATAATTAAAAGAAAGGGGCACTATTAATAATTAGAATAGGGGCAACTGGGTGACTCAGTCATTAAGCATCTGCCTTCGGCTGGGGTCATGATCCCAGGGTCCTGGGATCGAGCCCTGCATCAGGCTCCCTGCTCAGCAGGAAGCCTGCTTCTCCCTCTCCCACTCCCCCAGCTTGTGTTCCCTTTCTCGGTGTCTCTCTCTCTCTCTGTCAAAATAAATAAGTAAAATCTTTAAAAAATAATAATAATAATTAGAATATAAGTGCCTGGTATTGTCCCAAGCAAACAGTCTCCTATGGTCAGCCTATTCTTTTAGATATATGTTTTCAAAGGATGAATAGATTCTTTGTAACTAGGAAGCTTGCCCTCTTAAGGCTTGGCCACCCTCAACAAGAATCAGGACCACAACCAAATGGCTTAATAGAGAATGGCCCCAATGCCCAACTCTCCAGGATAGCCTGGGCAACAAGATATGGCACCAAGTGTACTCTTGCACCTACAGAAACCCACTACTGGAAATATATTTTCCCCCAGAATAGGCAAGAGGGATTCAATGTCCTGGGGCCCTGCAGGATGTTAGAAGAATTCAATGGATGCATTCCTAGAGATGTATAAACTATCGAAACTGAACCAGGAAGAAATAGAAAACCTGAACAGACCTATAACCACTAAGGAAATTGAAGCAGTCATCAAAAATCTCCCAACAAACAAAAGCCCAGCCAGATGGCTTCCCAGGGGAATTCTACCAAACATTTCAAGAGGAATTAATACCTATTC
>NW_027849317.1:0-261 GCF_054177405.1 Leptonychotes weddellii
AGAGCCCAAAGCAGGGCTTGATCTCAGGACCCTGAGATCATGACTTGAGCTGAAACCAAGATTCAGATGCTTAACTGACTGAGCCACCCAGGTGCCCCTTATTTAATAATTTTTAATGAGCATTTGCTGAATGAAAACCTGAGCTATTTGTATTTTGAGAAAAAGCAAATATAATATGTACATTGACATTATTTCGTTAACTGGAATCTTATCCAACTGTATAACTTAGAAGAACTTGGTATAATCTGAAAAATGATGCAG
>NW_027849318.1:0-261 GCF_054177405.1 Leptonychotes weddellii
AACAGACATCCCCATCCCCTTTCATGACTCCTGAGGTTTGGCATGGTGCTTTAGCTCTTCCACTGAGATGCTTCAGCGGAAAAGTTGGGAGGCCGGGGTAGAGCTTGGTTAATACATTTTATTTTACTTCATTTAGTTGACTGTACCTGGGGCGTGCACTCTACAGTTTGCATTGTGTCGTAGATTAGGTCAGGAGTGAGTACTGGGGAACAGATGACTCCGTGGCTGTTGTTAGGACAGCTGTATGACAAACGGGCAGTC
>NW_027849319.1:0-261 GCF_054177405.1 Leptonychotes weddellii
TGGGTTAGCCTGGTGATGGGTATCAAAGAGGGCACGTTCTGCATGGAGCACTGGGTGTTATACACAAACAATGAATCATGGAACACTACATCAAAAACCAATGATGTAATGTATGGTGATTAACATAACAATAAAAATTTTAAAAAAAGATTTAATGCTCAGCATTCCTCGGGCTCAGGGAAATACAAATCAAAACTACAATGAGATACTCCCTCACACCAATCAAAATAGCTAAATTTAACAAGTCAGGAAACAACGGAT
>NW_027849320.1:0-261 GCF_054177405.1 Leptonychotes weddellii
TCCTCAACCTTCTACGCTCTCCTCCACCTCCTCACCTCAACTTCCTCACACCTCCTCATTCTTCACACCTCCTCATACCCTCCTCACACCCCCACACCCTCCTCACACCTCACATCCTCCTCAACCTCCTCACACCTCTTCATATACTCCTCACACCCCCCTCATGCCCTCCTCACACCTCCTCACCTCCTCAACTTCCTCACACCTCCTCATATACTCTTCACACCTCCTCATACCCTCCTCACACCCCCACACCCTCCT
>NW_027849321.1:0-261 GCF_054177405.1 Leptonychotes weddellii
TTCCCAGTAAAAACTATTCAAAGCCTGAGAATCCTACATCCCAGCTCCTGCGGCCAAGAAATTGAAGTTTTCCTCAAGTGTTAAACCTAAGGTGAAATGTGATAGAAAGCTAAACTAAACTGCTAATTCTCACACAATATTATAGATAGAGAATATAGAAATAATGCATTCCGGTGAGAGAAGAAAAAAGGAGGGGGAGAAGCAAAGAATATGGACGAATAAAGGCAAAACTGTAAGAATCATTAAAGAAAAAAAAAAGCT
>NW_027849322.1:0-261 GCF_054177405.1 Leptonychotes weddellii
TGGGTTTCCAGTGTTCCCTCTGCATTCTTGCTCCCATCCGTGGAGCCAGGAGGCAGCACAGGAAAAAAAAAAAGTGATTTTAGAGACATTCTGTACGTTGCAGGGGCTGGGCTGGGGGAAGGGAGGCTGGAAGCTGGAATTCAAACTCGGGCTTATAATTGTAATTAAAAAGTCCCATCTGCCCTCAAACGCAAACATCGGAAATGAGAAACAATATAGAAGCAGAGAGACCGCAGGAAAGAGAATCAACGGCTGTGTGTT
>NW_027849323.1:0-261 GCF_054177405.1 Leptonychotes weddellii
TCCACTAACCGCTTTGAAGGTGGCAATTCTGCCTTAGAAGGCGCTAACCAACTATGAATAACCGTTGACTGACGGGCAATAGATAAAGTAGTTAATTGGTCAATATCTAATATTGAGCACCATAAATGGTCTGATATTAAAACTTGAGCTAAATCTGTTGAGCTGCGTTCACTGATAATGATACTAGCCTCTTGCATCAACTGACTGCTTCTTGCAATCGCTTGCTTAGCCTTTGGATAACGCTCAGTAATACGGGGCAAC
>NW_027849324.1:0-261 GCF_054177405.1 Leptonychotes weddellii
AAAAACAGCAGCAATAACAACAGCAGCAGCAACAGTAGTAATCACAGCAAAAACAGCAGCAATAACAACAGCAGCAGCAACAGTAGCAACAGCAACAACAACAGGAACAATGTAGCAGCAATAACAGCAACAGTAGCAGCAACAACAGGAACAATGACAGCAGCAACAATAGTAACCACAGCAACGGCAGCAGCAGTAATAGTAACAACAGCAACAGCAGCAGCAGCAACACTAGTAACCACAGCAACAGCAGCAGCAATA
>NW_027849325.1:0-261 GCF_054177405.1 Leptonychotes weddellii
CCCTTCCATTGCAGGCATGGGTCACAGCATTTGGCTGTCTGGGCTCCCTCCTCCCACGGCTTATCTTTTTTTTTTTTTTTAAAGATTTTATTTATTTATTTGAGAGAGAGAATGAGATAGAGAGAGCATGAGAGGGGGTAGGGTCAGAGGGAGAAGCAGACTCCCTGCTGAGCAGGGAGCCCGATGCGGGACTCGATCCTGGGACTCCAGGATCATGACCTGAGCCGAAGGCAGTTGCTTAACCAACTGAGCCACCCAGGC
>NW_027849326.1:0-261 GCF_054177405.1 Leptonychotes weddellii
CGGCCTGGGCAGCGTCCAGAGTAGACCCCTCCACCAAGTGAGCTCCCTGGGGTAGGGAGAGAAAAGAGGCTGTGCCCTCAGCCCCGGCTCTCCCTGCTGTCCTGTCCAGCCCCTTCTAGCTGGGCACTGACCTCCCACTGCCTCTTCACAAATCCTCCCACTGCTGCATGCACGGTGTCCCTCTGGTTCTCTGACCAGTGCCTGTGCCCTCCCCCCACACCCTCCGCCTCCCTAGGGCTTGGTCTGTTTGGGCGTCAGCAT
>NW_027849327.1:0-2064 GCF_054177405.1 Leptonychotes weddellii
TTTTTGTGTGTGGTGTAAGGAAATGGTCCAGTTTCATTCTTCTGCATGTGGCTGTCCAATTTTCCCAACACCATTTGTTGAAGAGACTGTCTTTGTTCCATTGGACATTCTTTCCTGCTTTGTCGAAGATGAGTTGACCATAGAGTTGAGGGTCCATTTCTGGGCTCTCTATTCTGTTCCATTGATCTATGATCACTGCACTTTTCAAGGCTGCCTTTTCCACATAATTCTTCCCCCCATCCCCCTACACCGCGCCCCCCCCCCCAGCACCCCACTGCCCTGGCCCTTTGCCTCTTTAGGCCTGTGAGTGGAATATGCTCTTCCACTGTGTCCACCCCTTGTGGTTTCTTTACGCTTCACCCATACCTGTATAAATACATGAAACATTACCCAAATTTGAGTGGACCAAGTGATTCCTATCAAGACCCTGAAAAATAAAAATACTAAGGTTTGAGTTGTCGGTTCTCTAGAATCCCAATACCAACCTTACTTTGTGTTGTGTGAGATTTCTACCTGGTTCTTGTCATCCATTTGGGCAACTTGTTTCACTTCTGTGGGGTTCAGTTTGTTCACCTCCAAAATAAGAAACTGTCAAGACCAGGAGTTCTCAAACTTGAGTGTCCACCATAATCACCAGGAGGATGTGGTAAAACACAGATGGATGGACTGTACCTCCAAAGTTTCTGAGTCAGTTGGTCTGGGGTAAGGCCAAGAATTTATATTTTTAACCAGTTCCCAGGTAATGCTGATGCTGCTGGTGCAAGGACCTTACTTTGTGGAACAGTGGTCTAGAAGATGATCTCTAAGGCCTAACCTGTATCAGTAGTCAGTGACCTAATATCAACATGCCAATGTGGCGTAACTCCATTTCATTGTTATAGTGGATGAAATGAAACTACTGGTTGTCTTTTGGAAGAATCCTTCTGTTAATAGTGACCGCACACACTGGGCTATGGCCATCTAAATAAACTGGTCATCATGTTGAATTATTCAGCTAATAATAGAAACTAGGTCAAGGATCCACACTTGAAAAGTGGTCATTCAATTCCAGGTTTGGTTTTAAAGCACACATTCAAGGGTTTCCTATGTATGCAGTTCCTCAGTAGATTGCAATATGCAAACATTGTCATTTGTCTCTCATTTTTATATTTGACTTGCCTCTGAATTCTATTGTTGGTCAAAAGAATCAGAGAGTAGGGGGCGCCTGGGTGGCTCAGACGGTTAAGCGTCTGCCTTCGGCTCAGGTCATGATCCCGGAGTCCTGGGATCGAGTCCCGCATCGGGCTCCCTGCTCCTTGGGAGCCTGCTTCTCTCTCTCTCTCTCTGTCTCTCATGAATAAATAAATAAAATCTTTAAAAAAAAAAAAAAAAGAATCAGAGAGTAGAAGACTATGGTTCCAAAACAATTATTTTGTTAAACTTTGTTAGACTTACTGGATCTTTTACAAGACAGTGTGTCTTTATTTGTTTTTTTTGTTTTTGTTTTTTTTTTTAAAGATTTTATTTATTTATTTGACAGAGAGAGACACAGCGAGAGAGGGAACATAAGCGGGGGAGTGGGGGAGGGAGAAGCAGGCTTCCCGCCGAGCAGGGAGCCCGATGTGGGACTCGATCCCAGGATCCCGGGATCATGACCTGAGCCGAAGGCAGACGCTTAACGACTGAGCCACCCAGACGCCAGTGTGTCTTTATTTGTAAGTGGAAAGTTAGGAGAAGGTTTTAGGGATAAGATGCAGAAGAGAAAAGGAACAATGAAATATAATTGTACAGTTTCTCTCTTTCTCATTGGTAATTCAGTGGAATGAAATAGGAAGAAATATTTTGGGGCTATAGGTATATAAAGAGCAGACTAATAAATACAGAGCAGACACATAATAAACACAGTAAGTTGGTTTTCCCTCCACAGTACTGATCAGCACACAGGATGACCAACAACATAAACTGTATATGTTTAAGACATGTTTATAAGCCCGTAGGTAAGTGCATATATAATGGATATATACATATACATACATATATGTTGTCTAACTGGCAGTCTATTCTTTTAGAACTTTGTATAAACAA
>NW_027849328.1:0-261 GCF_054177405.1 Leptonychotes weddellii
TACCTGACAAAGACTTTAAAGCAGCTATTATAAAATTTTGGAAGAGTAACTACAAATATTCTTTTTTTTTTTTTTTTTAAAGATTTTATTTATTTATTTGAGAGAGAGAATGAGAGAGAGAGAGCGCATGAGGGGGGGAGGGTCAGAGGGAGAAGCAGACTCCCCGCTGAGCAGGGAGCCTGATGTGGGACTCGATCCCGGGACTCCAGGATCATGACCTGAGCCGAAGGCAGTCGCTTAACCAACTGAGCCACCCAGGCG
>NW_027849329.1:0-261 GCF_054177405.1 Leptonychotes weddellii
AGGCAACATATAATTGGGTGTTTTCATCTATTCTAAAAATCTCTGCCTTTTAATTGGGATAATTGCACTATTTACATTTAATGTGATTATTGATATGGTTGGGTTTAAATCTTTATAATATTGATATTCTCTATTTGTCCTATATAATTTTCTTTCCTTTTATTATTTTTTTGGTGCTTCCTTTGTATTAAGTTTTTTTATGATTCTATTTTAACTCTTTCTTGGCTTATTAGCTATATCTCTTTGCTTTATTATTTTAGT
>NW_027849330.1:0-261 GCF_054177405.1 Leptonychotes weddellii
CTGTTACACCAACCACATTCCTTGGTGATTCCAGTCTCTGCTGGCCCTGGAGGGTCAGCCCCTCTTCAGGGTCGGGCTCTGTCTTGTTCGCTGTTGTATCTCCTGGGGCCTGGCCTGGAGCTGGCGGTCACCACCACCGGAGCCTCCCCAGAACCCTCCCCAGAACCGCCTTCCTTCAGCACCTGCTGTGTGCCTGTGGCGGGGGTGGGGGGGGGTGGGGGTCGGGGGGGTGGTGGTGAGCGCTCTCCAGGCACAAACGGA
>NW_027849331.1:0-261 GCF_054177405.1 Leptonychotes weddellii
GTGTTTCCTGCGGGCGGGACGCGGTGTCGCGTGGCCATTGCACCCAAGGCCCCGCCGCTGCTCTGCCCACCCGGGGCCCTGCCCTCACGGCCCCCGGCATCCCGGCTCCCCTCCCGAGCCCAGCTCTTACCCAGGGAGTCCTGGGCCCGGATGTCAGCTCCGTGCTCAATGAGCAGCCTCACGATCTCCTCACTGCCCATGCAGGCAGCAAAAGACAAAGGGTGCTCCCCTGTGGACACAGAGGGCGCCGTGGCGTGAGTG
>NW_027849332.1:0-261 GCF_054177405.1 Leptonychotes weddellii
CACCCCGCGCACCCTCCTCCTGGAACTGTGAGTAGGACTAGATTTTCAACGGTGGTCATCTCCTGGTCTGTCGGCCCTACTGTGCCTCAGACCGTCTATGAACACACGACACTTTAGAACACACCCCAGGACTCAGCCCTCACTGCTGTGTCCACGGTGGGAAGCCATTGCTGCAGTCGAAGCCGCCGTGCGTGCCCATCCCCCGGACCCCGGCCCCAGGCACAGGTGGGATGACACCCCCAGTGCGGCCCAGGACCACGT
>NW_027849333.1:0-261 GCF_054177405.1 Leptonychotes weddellii
GGGCTGGGCTCATCAAGTGCCCTCCTGCAGGCCAGTGGCCCCAACCACTACTGAACACCTCAGTCTCCGTACGCAGGACGCACACAGGTCCCCGTAGTGAAGCCCTTCCCGCCACCGTTCCCCAGATGCGCGGTGCCAGTGGTATGTTGGGGGGTGGCGGGGCAGGCTTCTTGGAGGGGACACGGCATTGTGGGGTGTCTGTGGCACACCCCAGAGGAAACATCTTGTGCAAAGGTGCAGAAGGTTCCAAGAAGCCCAAGC
>NW_027849334.1:0-261 GCF_054177405.1 Leptonychotes weddellii
GCAGACAATATGTCATCTACAGAAAAGGAAAATTTTATTTCTTTCTCTCTGGTGTTTATAACTTTTTTTTTTTAAAGATTTTATTTATTTATTTGACAGAGAGAGACACAGCGAGAGAGGGAACACAAGCAGGGGGAGTGGGAGAGGGAGAAGCAGGCTTCCCGCGGAGCAGGGAGCCCGATGCGGGGCTCGATCCCAGGACCCTGGGATCATGACCTGAGCCGAAGGCAGACGCTTAACGACTGAGCCACCCAGGTGCCC
>NW_027849335.1:0-261 GCF_054177405.1 Leptonychotes weddellii
ATCAGTGATTCATCAGTCTTATATAATACCCAGTGCTCATTACATCACATGCCCTCCTTTATGTCCATCACCCAGTTACCCCATCCCTCCACCCCTCTCTCCTCCAGCAACTCTCTGTTTCCTATGATTAAGAGTCTCTTATGGTTTGCCCCCCTCTCTGGTTTCTTCTTGTTTTATTTTTTCCCTCTCTTCCCCTATGATCTTCTGTTTTGTTTCTTAAATTCCACATATCAGTGAGATCATATGATAATTGTGAAAAGG
>NW_027849336.1:0-261 GCF_054177405.1 Leptonychotes weddellii
TCCAAAATCTATACAGAACTTAAACAACTCAACACCCAAAAACCAAATAAGCCAATTAAAAAATGGGCAGAAGACCTAAATAGACATTCTACAGATGACCAGCAGACAATGAAAAGATGCTCATCATCATCAGGGAAATACAGATCAAAACTACAATGAGATATCCCCTCACACCTATCAGGATGGCTAAAATCAAAACTCCAAGAAAGAAATGTTGGCAAGAATGTGGAGAAATAGGAACCCTCATGCCCTGTTGGTGGG
>NW_027849337.1:0-261 GCF_054177405.1 Leptonychotes weddellii
GCAGGTCCCCTTCACTTGCCTGTACCTCTGAGGATGCCTCCAGACTCTTCAGTCACGCATGTTGGGTGCGCCATCTGGTCCCACCTGGATCCTACCTGAGTCGGGTGGGCCAGCAACTACAGGAGGCAGACCGGCATGAGTTTCGGGAGGAGCAGACGCCAGACAACGGGACACCACCGTGTCCCCTCCACTCCCCGCTCTGACTTTATCCTCTGCCGAGCTGGACCAGCTTCCCCAGGAGGCAGGAAACCTGGGAGTCCC
>NW_027849338.1:0-2064 GCF_054177405.1 Leptonychotes weddellii
AAATAAATAAAAAATAAAAAAATAAAAAAAGAAGGGAACTTCTCAATCTGCTAAAAGTTAACATTAAGAATAAATGTAAAGGAAAACAACTTTATTTCATTCTATTAAATCTAAGTTACCATTTGTTAAAAGATGTACTGCAAATAAAAAAATACTACCCATTAAACTATAGTAATCACTGGTTGTAAGGCTTATTACCCTTTTGGACTTGTTGAAATGTGAAAATTCACGTGCTTTAGAATTCACAAACCACAGTAACTGTAATATATTAAAAGCATTCTCTTAAAAATTACTACTGCAAGAGGATGCTCACTACCACTTCAATTCTTTGTACTAGTGAAGCTCTTGGTAGTGGATTGGATAGTGTCTCCTCAAAATTCATTTCCACTTAGAATCTCAGAATGTGACCTCCTTTGAAAATAGGATCCTTATAGATGTAAGTAGTTGAGTACCTTGAGAAGAAATCATCCTGCATTTACAGTGTTCCCCAAATCCAATGCCTGGTATCCTTATAAGAGGAGTTAACACAGAAAGACGCTCAAAGAAAGCCTAGTGAAGACAGGAAGCCTTCCTTGTGTCTTCCAGCATCTGGTGGCCTCAGCACTCCTTGCCTGGTAGCAGCATAACTCCAATCTTTGCTCCTGTCTTCAGGAGCAAATCAAAATGAGCCACGCTGTTTTTCTCATTTAACATAATACAAACTTTTTTAACCCCTCACCTTAAACATATTCACCAACACCTTTGTGATTCAGAGGTGAGATTTTGTCAGTATATTAAACAACCCTTAAAAGAAAACTTCCCAAGAAAGCTTCCCTGGGGGCAAGGGAGGGATTGGTAACTGAGCAAGACCTTGAAAGATGGATACTACTTGGCCACGTGGACATATCTGCACAGGGCATGAACAAAGCCAGAGTAACAGAAGGGTATGAGCCACGCTGGATGACAACCAAATCAGTTTTGAATAAGTGGGTCAGGTTAGAGAAAAATTCAGAGGTCAGAGTGGATTGTAAGCAAACCTAAACCTGATGTTCATTGGCCAGGATTGGATTTGTGCCCTCACAATCTACCCACACTGTGACACATGAACATGGAGTCACTGACCCTCTTAAGACCTCTCTGTGGTAAAGTGAGTTACCATGCTGTAACAATGCCCCTGACATGCACCATATGTTGCAAAGCTCCAGGGAAATCAGTGCATATTTATAGATTCACAGAGTACTAAAGCAGGAAGGGATCCCAAAAGCCATGAAATGTTATCCTGTCATTTCTACAGTAAAAAAACAAATACTGTGATGTTGAACAACTAACTTCAAGTGGCCTGGTGAGACTAGGGGAAACTAGGATCTCCGTTTCCTGAGATATAATAGGCCTCTGCTTGCAGCAAAAAGAAAGTCTACAAAGTAGACAGCCCCATTTACTCAGCATGAAACAAACTGCCAATTGCCATGAAGAACATAGAGCCATACTTTGCAGAACCATCAAGTCTGAAGGAATTGTCCCACCAACTGGGGAAAACATCATCAATCCCAATCCAACCACAGACTTCCCATCTTCAAGTTCAATGTGGACACTTGGTCACATTTTTTGGAGGTAATGAACAAGGCTACAGTATCTCTACTCATGCTCATCAAATTCAATCAGCTTGTCTTAAAAGGTTTAACAACATGAATTGCAAAGGCTTATGTACTCTCGGACTCAGGTCATTCCTTAGATCCATTAGGAGTCCTTCCTTACTACTTTCTTGCGGTGGCAGTCCGAAGATAGATCACGGATTGTTTCTGGCTTATATATTTACAAGTTTAAAAGTCTCTGAGGGGAAGAAAAAAAAGTCTCTGAGAAAATGGAGATTCTCTTGGGGCGGAGCAAGATGGCGGAGGAGTAGGAGACCTGGATTTCGTCTCCTCTCAGGAATTCAGCTGGATAGGGATCAAACCATTCTGAACACCTACAAACTCAACAGGAGATCGAAGAAAGGAATAGGAATAGCAACAACTCTCTGAACAGAAAAGCGACCACTTTCTGGAAGGTAGGACGTGCGGAGAAGTGAATCCGAGGCGATATTCG
>NW_027849339.1:0-261 GCF_054177405.1 Leptonychotes weddellii
GGGAGTGAGCGGCGGAACCGGAGAGTTAATGAGTCCCGAGCGGGCCGCCTGCAGCGCGGTTAGTCTGGAAAGCTCGGGCGCCGGGAGCGGGGAGCGCGGAGCGGCTGGCGAGCTCGGCGTCGCCCCGCCCCCCGGCCCGCACTCCCCCGGCCGCTCCCCGCGGGGGCCGACCCCGCCCCCTCCCCGGTGTGGGAGGCGGCGCCGTCCCGCTGGCTTTCCTGCAGCTCCGGCCGGGGGCCTGCGTGACTCAGGGAAAAGGCG
>NW_027849340.1:0-261 GCF_054177405.1 Leptonychotes weddellii
ATTATAAGGCAGCCCGATTTATGTGGATTTTTTCTTAGGGAAAAAACAGCTTCGGTACAATTTTTTTTTTTTTTCATTTTTAAGTCCAATAATATTTTCAGAAATTCCAAAACAGCCTATGGCACAGGGAAACTGCGTGGTGAGTGGGGAGCTTAAATTCCTGCTCTAATTTTTATTATAAGTACTGTAGCTTAAACAAGTTGCTCGAACTTTCTGATTCATCGTCTAGTCTGTAAAATTGCCTTAGCTCACCGTGTGGTC
>NW_027849341.1:0-261 GCF_054177405.1 Leptonychotes weddellii
TATAGTGATCACTTAGAATTTTGGTGTCTGGTTATAAACAAGACTTTTTCCACTACATGAAAGACTACAGATGGAGTCTTACAAGAGATGTAGGTGATATGGCATAATAAAATAAACTTTCACTTTGGAACAAACAGACCCAGCAAGCTCTATAGTCTTTGTCAAGTTGCTTTACCTTTCTGAGCCTGTACATTCATCTGTAAAGTGAAAATAATGTCATCTATAGCACAAAGTTGTTATGGAACATAAACCCATAAAGAA
>NW_027849342.1:0-261 GCF_054177405.1 Leptonychotes weddellii
GGGGCAATGCCTGGACCCGTGCTAAAGTGGGGGAGGGCAATGCCTGGACCCGTGCTAAGGTGGGGGGGGGGCAATGCCTGGCCCCGTGCTAAGGTGCTGGCTGTTCACAGCCACTGCTGTTCTCTCTGTGCCCTCGGGGCCACTGTGAACACAGGGAAGACGCGAAGAACAGCTTAGTACCATTATGAAGAGTGCTGACTTGAAGACTCCCTTTATAGGGTGTCTGGGAGCCCCCGAGATCTGTGGGACACACTTTGAGCA
>NW_027849343.1:0-261 GCF_054177405.1 Leptonychotes weddellii
AGTTAATGGTGTTTATAGATACTGCTTCACCATCATATGTTTCCCAATTAAAATATTGGGAAAGAGGGAGACAGAGGAGGAGGCTCCCTGCAGGGCTCGATCCCAGGACCCTGGGATTGTGACCTGAGCCAAAGGCAGATGCTTAACTGACTGAGCCCCCCGGCGCCCCCAGAAATGGTTCTTGAAGAGAAAGTGAAAACCATTCTGGCTTCTGCCTTGTCTCTGAACTCCCAGTTCCCACCAGGCCTCCCCTGGGCAAAG
>NW_027849344.1:0-261 GCF_054177405.1 Leptonychotes weddellii
AAAAAAAAAGATTTTATTTATTTATTTGAGAGACAGAGAGAAAGAGAGAGCATGAGCAGGGGGGAGGGGGGAGCGGCAGAGGGAGAAGCAGGCTCCCCGCTAAGCAGGGAGCCCGATTGCAGGACTCGATCCCAGGACCCTGGGATCATGACCTGAGCTGAAGGCAGATGCTTAACCAACTGAGCCACCCAGGCACCCCCATTTTCTATTTTTCTATATTTAGAAATCTAAATGTAGGCAGTTTTTCATTGATATGAGCTG
>NW_027849345.1:0-261 GCF_054177405.1 Leptonychotes weddellii
TATAGTGATCACTTAGAATTTTGGTGTCTGGTTATAAACAAGACTTTTTCCACTACATGAAAGACTACAGATGGAGTCTTACAAGAGATGTAGGTGATATGGCATAATAAAATAAACTTTCACTTTGGAACAAACAGACCCAGCAAGCTCTATAGTCTTTGTCAAGTTGCTTTACCTTTCTGAGCCTGTACATTCATCTATAAAGTGAAAATAATGTCATCTATAGCACAAAGTTGTTATGGAACATAAACCCATAAAGAA
>NW_027849346.1:0-261 GCF_054177405.1 Leptonychotes weddellii
AGCCCATGGCTTAAGCCATCTGCAGAGCAAAACAGGTAGCTCCATCTCACCAGGAAATTCAGTGCACAGTCTTGCCTAATTATGTTCCCAAACAATGAGCAATGCAGGCCCTGGAAACCATACTGCTACTCTACCAGGGAAGGGGAGCTAATTCATGGTCTTGCCCATCGCTGAATATAATACCCAGTCCTGACCACCTGGGAAACATGATCAGAAAATCCAGGAAACCATGGAGCCAATCCTATGGTGTCATTTGGGTGG
>NW_027849347.1:0-261 GCF_054177405.1 Leptonychotes weddellii
GGGAGTGAGCGGCGGAACCGGAGAGTTAATGAGTCCCGAGCGGGCCGCCTGCAGCGCGGTTAGTCTGGAAAGCTCGGGCGCCGGGAGCGGGGAGCGCGGAGCGGCTGGCGAGCTCGGCGTCGCCCCGCCCCCCGGCCCGCACTCCCCCGGCCGCTCCCCGCGGGGGCCGACCCCGCCCCCTCCCCGGTGTGGGAGGCGGTGCCGTCCCGCTGGCTTTCCTGCAGCTCCGGCCGGGGGCCTGCGTGACTCAGGGAAATGGCG
>NW_027849348.1:0-261 GCF_054177405.1 Leptonychotes weddellii
CTTCAAAATGTTTCCTGGTTTCTTACTAGTTGACTTGTTTCATTCCATTTCACATACTTCGAGAGTTTATTCTTTTTTCCTTTCTCTCTTTCTCTTCACCCCCCTCTCAGAATTATTTCATACTTGTTTCAAATTCCATGCTTCTACAAGTCTAAATCCAATCCAATGATTTTCCATATATCAAGAAGTCAGCAAACAGGGGCGCCTGGGTGGCTCAGTTGGTTAAGCGACTGCCTTCGGCTCGGGTCATGATCCCGGAGT
>NW_027849349.1:0-2064 GCF_054177405.1 Leptonychotes weddellii
AACATAAGGAATAGCATGGAGGACATTAGGAGAAGGAAGGGGAAAATGAAGGGAGGGAAATCGGAGGAGAGATGAACCATGAGAGACTATGGACTCTGAGAAACCAACAGGGTTTTAGAGGGGAGGGGGGTGGGGGGATGGGTTAGCCCGGTGATGGGTATTAAGGAGGGCATGTATTGCATGGAGCACTGGGTGTTATTCGAACACAATGGATCGTGGATCACTACATCAAAAACTAATGATGTATTGTATGGTGACTAACATAACATAATAAAATTTTAAAAAATTAAAAAATTAAAATAAAAAAAAACAAAGCTGGGGGCATCATGTTGACCGATATCAACCTATATTACAAAGCAGTGATCACCAAAATAGCATGGTTCTGGCACAAAAACAGACATATAAACTAATGGAACAGAATAGAAAGTCCAGATATGGACCCTCAACTGTATGGTCAAATAATCTTCGACAAAGCAGGAAAATCTATGCGATGGAAAAAAGTCTCTTCAATAAATGGTGGTGGCAAATTTGGACAAACAGATGCAGAAGAATGAAATTCGACCATTCTCTAATACCATACACAAAGATAAACTCAAAACGGATGGAAGACCTCATTGTGAGACAGGAATCCTTCAAAATCCTCGAGGAGAACATAGGCAGTAGCATCTTCGGTATCAGCCACAGTAACTTCTTTCAAGACACATCTCCAAAGGCTAGTGAAACAAAAGCAAAAATGAACTTTTGGGACTTCATCAAGATAAAAAACTTCTGCACAGCAAAGGAAACAGTCAACAAAACAAGGAAGCAACCCACAGAATGGGAGAAGATATTTGAAAATGATACTATAGATAAAGGGCTGGTATCCAAGATCTATAAAGAACTTCTCAGACTCAACACCCAAAAAACAAATAATCAAGTCAAATATGGGCAGAAGACATGAACAGACACTTCTCTTAAGAAGATATATGAATGGGGGTGAAGCAAGATGGCAGAGGAATAGAAGACCTGGATATTGTCTGGGCTCAGGAATTCGGCTGGATAGGGATCAAACCATTCTGAACACTGACAAACTCAACAAGAGATTGAAGAAAAGAATAGCAATAACTCTCTGAACAGAAAAGTGAACACTTTCTGGAAAAGTCATATTCTGTCCCTTCATAGTAGTTACCCTTAATTTTGGCATATATATATAAATTGTTCTCTCTTTAAAATTTTGAGATATTTTCTTCTAACAAAACAAAATATACCCTAAATCTCTAGTCTATGGCTTTGTTCTACTCTCCTGCCTGATTACATTCTCTCCCTTTTTTTTCCTTTTTTTTTAAATCCTCTTCTTTCTTTTTTCAAGCAAATTCTTATCAATCCCTTTTAAAAATTTTTTATAATGTTCATCATTACAGTCATATTCTAACCCTTCATCCTTTCAACCCTTATTTTTGTACATATATAAGTTTTTCTTTCTTTAAAATTTTGGAAGGCAATTTTTCTAAATGAACAAAATATGCCCCAAATCTAGTGTGTGGCACTGATCTATGCACCAGCCTGATCATAGTTGATCATATTCTGGTTGTTTTGTTTTCTTCTGTTTTTGTTTGTTTTTATCTTTTTCTTTTTCTTTTTCTATTTTCTTTCGTTCCCTTTCTCTTCCCCCAGCTTCAGATATTTTTTGATTTGTTTAGAGTATATTTTCTGGGGATGTTGTTACCCTACTAGCATTTTGTTCTCTCATTCATCTATTCTCCTCTGGACAAAATGACAAGGTGGAAAAAACCACCTCAACAAAAAGAACAAGAGGTAGTACCGACTGCCAGGGACCTACTCAATACAGACGTTAGTACGATGTCGGATCTAGAGTTCAGAATCATCACTTTAAGGATACTAGCTGGGGGGGCGCCTGGGTGGCTCAGTTGGTTAAGCGACTGCCTTCGGCTCAGGTCGTGATCCTGGAGTCCCGGGATCGAGTCCCGCATCGGGCTCCCTGCTCGGCAGGGAGTCTGCTTCTCCCTCTGACCCTCGTGATCTCTCTATCTCATTCTCTCTCTCAAATAAATAAATAAAATCTTT
>NW_027849350.1:0-261 GCF_054177405.1 Leptonychotes weddellii
TGTCTACTTTTTATTTTGTCACACACAAATATGAAAAAGGCATTTGAAAAGTTGATATGAAAAGGGTTGAGATTTAATCAAATTAATAATTTTTACCGCTTCATTAAGAACAGCTTTAGGTAACATGGTCATTTATCTCCCTGAATGTGTGTGCACGGTGGCCAAGCATACAGTAAGCACTAATAGAGTTCAGCTCACTCTCTCTGTAGTGCTAAAACATCAGCTGTGTTACGCCCCATCACTTTGCACCATCAATATTAA
>NW_027849351.1:0-261 GCF_054177405.1 Leptonychotes weddellii
CACTATATATTCTTGTCTCTTTTGTCATATTTCATGGGTTTATTTCTTGGCTTTCTATTGTTTTCTTTCTTTTCTTTTAAAGATTTTATTAATTTATTTGGCACAGAGAGAGCATAAGCGGGGGGAGCTGCAGGCAGAGGGAGAGGGAGAAGCAGGCTCCCCACCAAGCAAGGAGCCTGATGTGGGGCTCAATCCCAGGACCCTGGAATCATGACCTGAGCTGAAGGCAGACATTTAATGACTAAGCCACCCAGGTGCCCC
>NW_027849352.1:0-261 GCF_054177405.1 Leptonychotes weddellii
GAAGAAGAAGAAGAAGAAGAAGAAGAAGAAGAAGAAGAAGAAGAAGAAGAAGAAGAAGAAGAAGAAGGAGAAATTTTCCATCTAGTGGGAGAACTCAAACATGTTGCTCTCCAGGCTTCTGAAGGTGGTCATGGCTTCCATGTGGCTAGGTAGGGAAAGCCCCTGTGGGAATGTGCCTGCTCTATGACCTAAAACAGGGGAGATAAGCAGTGTCTTGTGGGTATTGTGGGAAGGGGGGATAGTAGCATGTAAAATAGAATT
>NW_027849353.1:0-261 GCF_054177405.1 Leptonychotes weddellii
GGGGCAATGCCTGGACCCGTGCTAAAGTGGGGGAGGGCAATGCCTGGACCCGTGCTAAGGTGGGGGGGGGGCAATGCCTGGCCCCGTGCTAAGGTGCTGGCTGTTCACAGCCACTGCTGTTCTCTCTGTGCCCTCGGGGCCACTGTGAACACAGGGAAGACGCGAAGAACAGCTTAGTACCATTATGAAGAGTGCTGACCTGAAGACTCCCTTTATAGGGTGTCTGGGAGCCCCCGAGATCTGTGGGACACACTTTGAGCA
>NW_027849354.1:0-261 GCF_054177405.1 Leptonychotes weddellii
TAAAGTCAGAAATGACTCTCAAGCCGGGTTTCAAACAGATGGGCATTGGGCTGTTCCAAAGACTTTTTCCTGAACCTCCAGGTTGGCTCCTGTAAGGACACCAACTGTAACTGGGATGGGTTGAATTGTCCTTAATAGGAAGGACAATAGAAAGCAGGGGGAATTTAAGTGAGATGATGACATCTGGATGTTGATTTCTGCATTTACAACTCAACTAGATGACTAAACTAATCTTCATGATTTCTGTGAAGGTTTTCTGTT
>NW_027849355.1:0-261 GCF_054177405.1 Leptonychotes weddellii
GAGGGGCACAGGGAGAGGGAGAAAGAGAATCCTCAAGCAGACTCCCCACTGAGCATGGAGCCCAACACAGGGCTCGATCCCAGGACCCTGAGATCATGACCTGAGCCAAAATCCAGAGCTGGCCACTTAACCAACTGAGCCACCCAGGCATCCCTCAGCTATTACTTATTTAAATAAACTTTCTGCCCCATTTTCTGTCTTTTCTCCTGGGAATCACATGATGTGAATGTTTGTTATCTTGGTCTCTCATAATTCATGCAA
>NW_027849356.1:0-261 GCF_054177405.1 Leptonychotes weddellii
GCTCTTTCCACAGTTTGGCTATTGTGGACATTGCTGCTATAAACATCGGGGTGCACGTACCTCTTCGGATCCCTACTTTTGTATCTTTGGGGTAAATACCCAGTAGTGCAATTGCTGGATCATATGGTAGCTCTATTTTCAATTAAAGTGGTTAATTTTATGTCCTGTGAATTTCACCACAAAAAAATCGTAAAGACCAAAATACAATCTCCTCATATCCTCTCTGAAAGATAATAAATTTGATATGTTTTTCTTTTTCCC
>NW_027849357.1:0-261 GCF_054177405.1 Leptonychotes weddellii
AAAAAGACTATATCAAAAACTGGATAGAATTCAAACAACTTGATTATTTAGGAATTCCTCCATTTTATGGATCCGGTATTACTAAATTCAAGGGCAGAAGTTACAGATTTATGGTAACGGAAAGACCAGGAATAGATTTACAGAAGATCTCAGACCAGAATGGTACTTTTAAAAAGTCAATGTCCTGCAGCTAGGTATCCGAAATTGAGTATGTTCATGGTGATATAAAAGCAGCGAATCTACTGTTAGGTTACAGAAATC
>NW_027849358.1:0-261 GCF_054177405.1 Leptonychotes weddellii
TGGACATTGCTGCTATAAACATCGGGGTGCACATACCCTTTCGGATCCCTACTTTTGTGTCTTTGGGGTAAATACCCAGTAGTGCAACTGCTGGATCATTTGGTAGCTCTATTTTCAACTTTTTGAGGAACCTCCATACTGTTTTCCAGAACGGCTGCACCAGTTTGCATTCCCACCAACAGTGTAGGAGGGTTCCCCTTTCTCTGCACTGGATAGCTTTTCTTATTTAAATGATAGATCAGAAACATTCTAGATACCTCT
>NW_027849359.1:0-261 GCF_054177405.1 Leptonychotes weddellii
TCTCCCACTCCCCCTGCTTGTGTTCCTGCTCTCGCTGTCTCTGTCTCTGTCAAATAAATAAATAAAATCTTTAAAAAAAAAAAAAAAAGATTCTACTGGCTGCCATGGGGGACGAATCTGGTACAATCCCAGGATAAGGACCTCCAGGGCAACCCCCCACCCCCCGAAGCCTCTGGGGACAGAGCTAGACAAACAAGGAGTTCCCATGTGTACAAAGATGACCTGAGTGGCTGGAGAACCAGTGATTAAAAAAAAAAAAAA
>NW_027849360.1:0-2064 GCF_054177405.1 Leptonychotes weddellii
CCTTAGCTTCCAGAAGCCAGGGGAAACAATTATGGTAATGACCGGTAAATACGGAGATATAGCTAAGGAGACTCAATCAACAAGGGAGCTCTGGAGGTGATTAAGTGAACAGGGCATCCTTAGGGACAGGATAAATGGGAAAACAACAAGGGTGTCGCTTCATACAATCAGAAGAAAGCAAGAATGGGTGAGCAGAAGGCTAAGGGCAGTTACCCCAATAAAAAATTGTGACCCCTTGCTCAGTTCCTAAGCCAATCGGCCTATGCCAATTTTCAGACTCCAAATCTATTGATTGAAAATGTGAATAGGTCCCCGGGAAAAATATATGGTAAAGATTCTTCTAGTCTATCCCCAAAGGACCTTCAGGCATTTACTCAGAGGAAGGAGAATGGCCAGACATTTTGGGGGATTATGGACATAGGAAGTTAACCTGAGAACCTTAAGTGTCATTGTGACCCTCCATTGTGGCATAGCTAGACCCATCAGTGTGCATTCAACATGGAAGGGGCATTGAACAACCTAGTAGACAAAATGACTTGGCCAGTTGACCTTAGCCAGCCTTTATCTTCAGGAACCCCAGAACTGGCAAAATAGACACATGAACAGAGTGATAGTGGTGTCAGAGATAGAGTTTATGCATGAACTCAAGAACATGGAGTCCTACTTACCAAGGCCTGTCTAACTACTACTGCTTCTGAATGTCCAGCCTGCCAGCAACAGAGAGTGATACTGAACTCACAATATGGCACTGTTCTTTGAGAGACCAATTTGCCACTCAGTTTAATGTGTACTACACTGGGCCAGTGATTAATTCTTACAGAAAAAGAAATTTATTACAGTTATGAATTTGCCTTTCCTGCCTACAGAGCCTCAGCCAGCACAATTATGACATTCCTTATGGAGTGCCCAATTCATAAGCATGGAATCACTCATGGTATCGATGTGACTGGGGGTCAACTTCATCCTCTGACCAGGGGAGCAACTTCACAGCAAAGGAGCTGCAGGAGCGGGGGAGTCAATGACTATTGGATCTACTGGTCATTTCACTTATCACACCATCCAGAAGGCAGGCCTAACAGAGCACTGAATGGCCTTTTGAAGTTATAACTGAGTGCCAGCTTGGAAACATACTTTGGAAGGAATGAAAATAGGTACTATAAGACACAGTGTATGTACTTACTTAACACTGAATCAGGTTTCTATATATGGCTTGGGAACCATGGAGTGGAAGTGTGAGTGGCCCCATTTACCACCATTTCTAAAGACCCACTGGGGAACTTTGTGATTCCTGTCCCCACAGTTCTGGGTTCTGCAGGGTTATAGGTTTTGGTCCTGAAAGAGGAAGCATTCTTGCTGGGGTCTTATTGAACCACAACCTAAAACTGCCACTGGCCACTGTGGACTCCTGTGTCCAGGGATTATCATGAGAGAAGAGAGTCACCATCTTGTCAGGGGTAATTGGCCCTGATTATCAGGAGGAGATAAGCCTGCTGTTATATGGTAAGGGCAGAGAGGGATATCTATGGAATGCAGGGGATCTTCTTGCATGCTTCATGTACTCTATTGACCAGTTGTGACTATGAATGGAAAAGTACAGCAACTCTGACCTGTTAAAGGAGTCAGGGATTCAGGTTCCTCAGAAATGTGGGTTGGCCACACCATCATGTAACCTGCCAGTAGCAGTGGGGATGATGGGATTCTGAAACATCAGAGCCCAGTTGGTGGCCCTTAGCTTCCAGAAGCCAGGGGAAACAATTATGGTAATGACCGGTAAATATGGAGATATAGCTAAGGAGACTCAATCAACAAGGGAGCTCTGGAGGTGATTAAGTGAACAGGGCATCCTTAGGGACAGGATAAATGGGAAAACAACAAGGGTGTTGCTTCATACAATCAGAGGAAAGCAAGAATGGGTGAGCAGAAGGAAAGTGATAGCTCCACTTTCAGAAGTGATAGCTCCAGCGTGAGTAAAATTTAGAATGGATAGTGGAAGAAGAAATTGATGAGTACCAATTGCAACCCTACAATCAACTGTAGAGATGGGTGCTGTAGTTTATCTCATTA
>NW_027849361.1:0-261 GCF_054177405.1 Leptonychotes weddellii
TCTATCAATGGAATTTTTTTCAAATGTTGAATACAGTTTTGACCTGCATTGTTTCACTTTATTTTTTTTAGCCTATGTGTCTCCAAGAATATTTTAGTGGGAACACCTATCTTTAGGGAATGTTAGCTAAATCTCCTTGGAATTGGAAATCTGTTAATTTTGAACTCATCTTGGACTCAGTTCTTCCAAATTGAGCCACCTTATTGGTTCTTGTGTTTGTCTACTTTAAAATTTAATAAATCTCAACTTTTAATAATGAAG
>NW_027849362.1:0-261 GCF_054177405.1 Leptonychotes weddellii
GGGGAGCGGGAGGCTGAGTCCCGCTCCCTGCGCCGCTCTGCGGTCACCAGGAGTGCGGCCGGCTCGGGGCTCTGCCCACCGTGCAGCCCCTCCCTCCTGTCCACATTCCCCCGTCAGCGCTCTGGCTCACCGAGACCCCAGTTTCCTGTCTCGTGCAATACTGCAGTCGTTCTGTTTGACATTTGTTAAAAATACATACATCTATGTATGTATTTTGTGAGCACCAGCAGTGGTCGGGGCTCTGTGCTGGGCCCCGGGGAA
>NW_027849363.1:0-261 GCF_054177405.1 Leptonychotes weddellii
AACAGACATCCCCATCCCCTTTCATGACTCCTGAGGTTTGGCATGGTGCTTTAGCTCTTCCACTGAGATGCTTCAGCGGAAAAGTTGGGAGGCCGGGGTAGAGCTTGGTTAATACATTTTATTTTACTTCATTTAGTTGACTGTACCTGGGGCGTGCACTCTACAGTTTGCATTGTGTCGTAGATTAGGTCAGGAGTGAATACTGGGGAACAGATGACTCCGTGGCTGTTGTTAGGACAGCTGTATGACAAACGGGCAGTC
>NW_027849364.1:0-261 GCF_054177405.1 Leptonychotes weddellii
CTCTGAGAAACCAACTGAGGGTTCTAGCAGGGAGGGGGGTGGGGGGATGGGTTAGCCTGGTGGTAGGTATTAAAGAGGGCATGTACTGAATGGAGCACTGGGTGTTATACCCAAACAATGAATCATGGAACACTACATCAAAAACTAATGATGTAATGTATGGTGATTAACATAACATAATAAAAAAAATAAAATGGAGTTATTAAAAAAATAAAATTAAATTAAATTAAGGATGTTTCATAGTTTTAATCACTAGGATTT
>NW_027849365.1:0-261 GCF_054177405.1 Leptonychotes weddellii
TACCTGACAAAGACTTTAAAGCAGCTATTATAAAATTTTGGAAGAGTAACTACAAATATTCTTTTTTTTTTTTTTTTTAAAGATTTTATTTATTTATTTGAGAGAGAGAATGAGAGAGAGAGAGCGCATGAGGGGGGGAGGGTCAGAGGGAGAAGCAGACTCCCCGCTGAGCAGGGAGCCTGATGTGGGACTCGATCCCAGGACTCCAGGATCATGACCTGAGCCGAAGGCAGTCGCTTAACCAACTGAGCCACCCAGGCG
>NW_027849366.1:0-261 GCF_054177405.1 Leptonychotes weddellii
TCACATTTTGTGGCCTTGGAACAGTGAGGGAACTTAACAAATCATTGATTCCTTGGCAGCATTTTCTTCTAACAGTGACCAATCTAGCAGGTGTCATCATCATGAACTTTGCCCATTGACATGGTAGGGAAAAAATGCCAAATTTTTAACCATCTTAGACTGTGGTATTTAAATTTTTGCACTCAATCTTTTTTTTTTTAATTTTTTATTGTTATGTTAATCACCATACATTACATCATTAGTTTTAGATGTAGTGTTCCA
>NW_027849367.1:0-261 GCF_054177405.1 Leptonychotes weddellii
TCAATATTTGGAGATAAGTTCTTTCAGGAGGAAATTAGACTTAAATGAGGTCACTCAGGTGGGACTCTAATCTAATAGGACTGCTGTTCTTATAATGAGAGGAAATGGTATCAGAAGTGTGCTCACACAGAGGAAAGGCCACGTGAGGTACACAGCAAGAAGGTGGCTATCTATAAGTTAGGAGAGAGGGCCTCAGAAGAAATCAACCCTGCCAACACCTTGATCTTGAACTTCTAGCCTCCAAGAACTAAGAGAAAATAC
>NW_027849368.1:0-261 GCF_054177405.1 Leptonychotes weddellii
GAGAGCGTAGTTCAGAGAGCAGGCTCTGTGGTCAGAGACCTGGGTTTGAATCCTTCTGCACGCTTACAGGTAACTTTAGAAGGCAACATCACTTCAATTTCCCATCTATAAGAAGGTCAAACAACAGGACCTACTTTGGAGCGGGGGCCGGGGCCCTGAGCACACACAGCAGGTGCTGAGAAACACTGTGATGCTGGCATAGAGGGCGAGGAGCCTCCATGGGTCCAGACCCCCACGGTGTCAGGCACTCACCTCCTTGTC
>NW_027849369.1:0-261 GCF_054177405.1 Leptonychotes weddellii
TAGATCATCTTGGTCCCCACTCTGAGATAAACCATATATGCTGACATGGCTAACAAAGGCACGGGTGTGTTGGACCTGGGGCTCCAGGACCAACAGACTAGGCAGCCTGCTCTAGGGCTTGAAACTGAAGACAGTAGCCAGTGCAGATGGCCCGGACAGGAGCTAAAGAAATGGTTCATAACAACTGTCAAGTCCCAAGCGAGCCTGGCAGAGAGCGCTTTGGCCAAAGTACGCTCTGGGAGGGAGATTTGGAAGAGAATG
>NW_027849370.1:0-261 GCF_054177405.1 Leptonychotes weddellii
CTAGGTGGTTCAGTCCTCCACCTCGTGTTGGCTCTGAGAGGAGGAGGTGGTCTTAGGCAGTGATGGACCCTCCCTCCATTTTACCTCCTTACCCTGTCGCTCGTAATGAGGCATCATATATCCTCTCACTCTGTGGGACACCAGAGCCACTGCCCCTTCTCCTGGATGCCCAGTCTTGTTTGGTGGGAGACCGTGAGGATGCCAGGACTCAGGGTTCCTGGCCCAAAGGGCCCTTGCTGCCTGTTGGGTTTTAGTTTGCAG
>NW_027849371.1:0-2064 GCF_054177405.1 Leptonychotes weddellii
ACAGGAGAGGCGGAAAGAGCAGCTGAGGCGCGAGGAGCAGCGCTTGGAGCAAGAGCTGAGGCGCGAGCAGGAAGAGAGACGCGAGCAGCAGCTGAGGCGCGAGCAGGAGAGACGCGAGGAGCAGCGCTTGGAGCAAGAGCTGAGGCGCGAGCAGGAAGAGAGACGCGAGCAGCAGCTGAGGCGCGAGCAGGAGCAGACACGCGAGCAGCAGCTGAGGCGCGAGGAGCAGCGCTTGGAGCAAGAGCTGAGGCGCGAGCAGGAAGAGAGATTCGAGCAGCAGCTGAGGCGCGAGCAGGAGAGACGCGAGCAGCTGAGGGGCGAGGAGCCGCGCTTGGAACAGGAGAGACGGAAAGAGCAGCTGAGGCGCGAGGAGCAGCGCTTGGAGCAAGAGCTGAGACGCGAGCAGGAAGAGAGACGCGAACAGCGGCTGAGGCGCGAGCAGGAGGAGAGACGCGAGCAGCTGAGGGGGGAGGAGCCCCGCTTGGAACAGGAGAGACGGAAAGAGCAACTCAGGCGCGAGGAGCAGCTGGCTGAGGAGGAGGTGGAACAGGAAGAGGCCCGTGATCGGCGCAAGAGCCGCACCCCAAGGTGGCAGTGGCAGCTCGAAAATGAGGCAGAAGCTCGTCAGAGGAAAGTCTACTCCAGGCCCCGCAGGCAGGAGCTGAGGCACTGCCAGGAGCAGGAGGTGGAGAAGAGGCGGCGCCAGGAGCGCGAGCGGCAACTCCGGGAGCAGGAGGAGGACCGCCAATGGCAGCGCGGGTTCCGGCCCCTCCGGGAGGAGCGCGAACGACGGCTGCATCGGGAAGAGCAAGCACGCTTGCAGAGGGAGGAGGAAGAGCGGCACCGCGACTTCAAATGGCAGTGGCAGGCGGAGGAAGAGAGCGAGAGGCGCCGCCATAGGCTGTCGGCCACGCCCGCATTGCAGGAGCTGCGGGAGAGACAGCTAAGAACGGAGGAGCGGCAGGAGCGGGAACTGTTCCGTGAGGAGGAGCTGCAGCGCCGCCAGCAACTCGAGAGGGGGCAGGAGCAGCAGGTCCGTGAAGAAAAGCAGCTCCAGTTGGAGGAGAGCTTCCAAGAGGATCGGGAGAGGAAGCTACGCCAGGAAGAGAAGAGCCGCGAACAAAAATGGAGGTGGCAACCAGAGGAGGAAAGCCAGAGACGCCGCCACTCTCGTTCAGCCAAGCCAGCTGAACGAGAGCAGCTGAGGGAAAGAGAGCAGCTGCAGGGGGAGGAAGGCGAGAAGAGGCGGCGCCAGGAGCCGGAGAGACAATATCGCGAGGAAGAGCAGCTGCAGCGGGAGGAAGAGCAGCTGCAGAGAGAGGAACGCGAGAAGAGGCGGCGCCAGGAGCAGGAGAGACAATATCGCGAGGAAGAGCAGCTGCAGCGGGAGAGGAGGCGCGAGCAGCGCGACAGGCAGTATCTGGAGGAGGAAGAGCTGCAGCGCCTGGACAGGAAGCGGCAATTCCACGATGAGGATCAGCGCCGTGATCTGAAATGGCAGTGGCAACCAGAAAAAGAAAATGAAGTTCGTAATCACAGGGTATACTCCAAACGCAGAGAGAATGAAGAAAAGATCCGGCAATTGGAAGATTCCCAGGTTCGAGAGAGACCATTCCAGCAGGATCGGTGGCCCCTACAGGATGAACAGAAAGAGGAGAGAGCGCGAGAAAAAGAAAGGACCTGGCAGCAGCGCGACAGGCAATTCCCAGCTGAAGAACTGCTGAAGCGAGAGGAGCAAAAGGAAGCCAACAGGCGGGACAGGAAGTTCCGCGAGGAAGAACAGCTCCTGCAGGAAAGGGAGGAACAGCTGCGTCGCCAGAAGCGCGACAGAAAGTTCCGAGAGGAAGAACAGCTCCTGCAGGAAAGAGAAGAACAGCTGCGCCGCCTGGAGCGCGACAGGAAGTTCCACGAGGAGGAGCAGCTCCTACAGGAAAGGGAAGAACAGCTGCGCCGCCAGGAGCGCGACAGAAAGTTCCGAGAGGAAGAACAGCTCCTGCAGGAAAGGGAAGAACAGCTGCGCCGCCAGGAGCGCGACAGGAAGTTCCGCGAGGAGGAGCAGCTCCT
>NW_027849372.1:0-261 GCF_054177405.1 Leptonychotes weddellii
AAAAAACCCTAATAAATAAAGTATAAATCACTTAATGATGGTAAAAAAAAAAAAGACTCATACATTTTTCTCTTTTCCGGTTATGTCGTCAAGTTCAACCTTTTTCTCAGAAAACAGGAAGCCAGATCACACACTGATTGTACTTTCCAAGTGTTTGTTAATGGTGAGTTATTGGACTTCAGGACACATTTTCCTATAGAAACAACATTGTACCACAGTCTACCAAACTTTAATGTGCATACAAATCACCCGGAGTGGGGG
>NW_027849373.1:0-261 GCF_054177405.1 Leptonychotes weddellii
TACATTTACACAAGGAATCCATACGGGGGTGTGTGAATTTCTTAGAAATATGAACTGAAGGAATAATTGCCATTACATAAGGAGTAATTCCATGCTATTCCATGTAGTGCCTCCGTGGTCAAAGACAAGTCTCAGCCTCCTCACCCAGAGAACTGAGTCTGCATTGTGAGGAATAGAGGCAGTCTCACATGTTAGTGAGAAGTTGCAGTGTCTGGCTCAGATTAGGCTCTCTGAGCTGAGTTCCCTCATGGGCAGGGACCA
>NW_027849374.1:0-261 GCF_054177405.1 Leptonychotes weddellii
AACTTTTTAAATAGACAAGTAAAAGAAGGAAAGTAAAAACCACCATGATCCCAACACCCTAAAATAATCATAATTAACTCTTTGATGAATGTCTTTCCTGCTTCCAGGGACTAGACGATGCCTGTATTGAATTTTATATTTTTATAGAAAAGTGATCATGCTATATATACAATTATGTAATCTTTTTTTAGATTTTTTTTACAATGTTAATCACCATACATTACATCATTAGTTTTTGATGTAGTGTTCCATGATTCATTA
>NW_027849375.1:0-261 GCF_054177405.1 Leptonychotes weddellii
CACACTAGTAGCTATCCCCAACGGGGTGTTAACAGTGACATTATTCAAGAAACAATATTTCTTTTTTTTTTTTTAAAGATTTTATTTATTCATTTGAGACACAGAGATACAGAGAGAGAGAGAAAGCATGAGCAGGGAGAGAGGCAGAGGCAGAGGGAGAAGCAGGCTCCTCGCTGAGCCAGGAGCCCGATGTGGGGCTCGATCCCAGGACCCTGGGATCATGACCTGAGCTGAAGGCAGACGCTTAACCATCTGAGCCAC
>NW_027849376.1:0-261 GCF_054177405.1 Leptonychotes weddellii
GGCACTGCCTGGCGCATCTCACCGTGGGCAGGTGGGATGCTTTGTCCACCCAGCCGTGGGGATCCAACCAGCCAGACACCCCCTGAGAACAGTGTGCACACCAGACCAAGACTGTGTGCAGGAAAACTGTCACCTGAAAGGAGAGTTAGAATGCATAGCTGGTCTTGCTGAGCAGTCTTGTCTTGCTGAGCCATTTGTAGATGAGCATTCCTCATATCTGCACACACAGAAGTCAGTGCTGACTACGGGGGAGGACCGAGC
>NW_027849377.1:0-261 GCF_054177405.1 Leptonychotes weddellii
TCTCTGAGCCAGGACCCACCTCTGCTCCCACAGAGGGACCACAGGCCCCAGGAGGCAGCGAAAGCTGCCCAAGCCCCACGGTGGCCGAGCCAGGACTTGGGCCACCTCTGAAACCATCTCTCCCCTGTTGCCCATAGTGGGACTCTCAGGGGACTCCCGGCCCTGCCTCAGGCCCACTGCAGGACCACAGACAAGCCACATTTTCCTGCTGAGCAAACCTCAGCTTCCGCACGTGTACGATGGGGACAACCCCCACTCCAT
>NW_027849378.1:0-261 GCF_054177405.1 Leptonychotes weddellii
TGGCATATGAAAGCTGATCAATAAGTATTAGTTCAGTGAATGAATGAAAAACAAACGCTGGTCAGTATTGTTAACAGGGCGTCCCTGATTGGAAATTCAATAAAGAATATTAATTAAAATGTTTGTAGTTAAAAAAATGTAGTTTTACAATTTGTAATATAGAATCGCAAGAATTTAATTTTTAATCTAGTGAGAAAGTTTATAAAGAGAAATGAATAAATATGAGGCTAATAGAGATTATGTAACTCAGTAAGAGACACA
>NW_027849379.1:0-261 GCF_054177405.1 Leptonychotes weddellii
CCCCAATGTTTATAGCAGCAATGTCCACAATAGCCAAACTGTGGGAAGAGTCAACATGTCCATCAACAAATGAATGGATAAAGAAGATGTGGTATATATATACAATGGAACATTATGCAGCCATCAAACAAACCCAAAATCTTGCCATTTACAACAACATGGATGGAACTAGAGGATATTATGCTAAGCGAAATAAGTCAATCAGAGAAAGACAAGTATCATATGATCTCCCTGATACGAGGAATTTGAGAAACAAGGCAG
>NW_027849380.1:0-261 GCF_054177405.1 Leptonychotes weddellii
GCCTGGGTGGCTCAGTTGGTTAAGCGACTGCCTTCGGCTCAGGTCATGATCCTGGAGTCCCGGGATCGAGTCCCGCATCGGGCTCCCTGCTCAGTGGAGAGCCTGCTTCTGCCTCTCTCTCTGCCTGCCTCTCTGCCTACTTGTGCTTTCTCTCTGTGTGTCAAATAAATAAATAAAATCTTTAAAAAAAAAAAAAAATTTGGTGAGGGTTCGTTTTCACTTCGTGACAGTTGCCCTGCTTGTTTAAAATTCTCAGAAGCA
>NW_027849381.1:0-261 GCF_054177405.1 Leptonychotes weddellii
CTGAGCACTTGTCCGGGGAATGCGCCGTTTTCCTTGGCCGACAGCACCACCTGCTGGGTGCGACGGGGAACACAACCCGTCCCCGCTGCTTTTCTCTGATGGGCACCAGGCGCTTCAATGGCTGGCTTGGAAGAATTCCTCTTTGGCTCCAGCGTGAGGAACCGGTGCCGAGTACAAGGCAGCCGCTTATTGTACCTGCCTTATTTGGGAGTTAAACGCCTGGGGAGGGACGGGATGTGGCAAACCTCGCCCCTGAAGGCG
>NW_027849382.1:0-2064 GCF_054177405.1 Leptonychotes weddellii
TTTTTTTAAAGATTTTATTTATTTATTTGAGACAGAGAGAATGAGAGAGAGAGAGCACATGAGAGGGGGGAGGGTCAGAGGCAGAAGCAGGCTCCCTGCCGAGCAGGGAGCCCGATGCGGGACTCGATCCAGGGACTCCAGGATCATGACCTGAGCCGAAGGCAGTCGCTTAACCAACTGAGCCACCCAGGCGCCCTGTATCACCTTTTCTTTATCCATTCATCTGCCAAAGGACACTTAGGTTGTGTCCAAGTCTTGCCTGTTGTGAATAAATCATGGGAATGCAGATAACTCTTCGTGAACCTAATTTATTTCCTTTGGGTATATACCCAGAAGTAGGATTGCTGGGTCATATGTTAGTTCTATTTTTAATTTTTTAAGGAAGCTTCATATTATTTTCCATAGTGGCTGCACTTAAAATTCTTTGTTAGCCTATTTCTTTTTTTTTGTTGTTAGCCTATTTCTACTTCCTCCAATATTTTCTCCCTCTTCTCTTTTTAACTTAGCCAATTATTTGTCTTAATTTGTTTTTTCCTTCATTGTCCCTGTTTTGCTCACTCTTTTTTGCCGTTGTTGTTCAACTACACTTCTGTGCTTCAGTTTTTTCTTCTTTTTCTTCCTTCCTCCTGTGACTGTTTCCTTCCCCCTTGTCCCAAAGGCTTTTGATGTCCTCCTTACCACTCACTTAGGAGGCCTAAAATGGGCAGAAGATGGTTCAGAGACAGAAGACAGTGGAGCAGGATGGCCTGGGGGAGATAACTGATGGGGAGGGTTCACAATATCAGAGCTGCATATCCCCCCAAGAAGAGAGGGCTCTCCAGCTGCATCTTGTCCAACACTTTCATCATACATCACCCATATGAAGTCATGAAGGTTACTCTGCAAAATTCGTTGGCTTCTCAACAGGACCTGAACATGTCTTGGAAGGCTTGAAGATGGGCTGAATCTAAGAAGAAAATATGTCCCTTTTTTCGCTTGTGAGAAAATGAATGGCCCAAGACCGGGATGGGGAGATGTGGCTGGAGCAGTGAAGAAGACTTAAAAGGGTTTCAGCCAAGAGTAGAGTAAGAAGGAGCTGCCAGTAGGTGTGACCCCTCCCCCACAAATGCTCAGTGGGCGTGAGGTTGCATCAGAGAAGCTCAGGGTCTGGAGGGAGCTGAGCTGGTCAGGCATCACACTTACAAGGGAAACAGCCACCATCCACGTTTGCCAAGAGCAACTGGGACGGTGAGGGACTTGAGACCACACTGTGCCAGAAAGGTTGAAAGAGCTAGGGATGGATAGGGAGGTGAAAAAAAGATGTGATAACCGTATTCAAATATTGAGGAAGAGAGATTAGACTTTGGCTCCAACGAAGACTAAGTCCCTGGAGTTGGCCTAAGTCCCTGGAGTTAGTTGGCCTTCATTTTCTTTTTTTTTTTTAAGATTTTATTTTATTATTTATTTGACAGTGAGAGACACAGCAAGAGAGGGAACACAAGCAGGGGGAGTGGGAGAGGGAGAAGCAGACCTCCCGTGGAGCAGGGAGCCCGATGTGGGGCTTGATCCCAGGACCCTGGGATCATGACCTGAGCCGAAGGCAGACGCTTAACGACTGAGCCACCCAGGTGCCCCTCTTTTTTTTTTTTTAAGACTATTTATTTGAGAGAGAGAGAGAGAGACAGAGAGAGAGAGAGAGAGAGAGAACATGAAGAGGGGGAAGGGCAGAAGGAGAGGAAGAAGCAGACTCCCCATTGGGCAGGGAGCTTGACACAGGTCGATGCCAGGACCCCGAGACCATGATCCAAGCCGAAGGCAGATACTCAATCAAGTGAGCCACCCAGGTGCCCTGGACTTCATTTTCAACATATGAGGAAGGAACTTTGGATCAGTCAAGGATGTCCAGAGATGGACTGGACTGCTTCATGCAGAAGTATGTCCCTCTCATTGGAAGAGTTCGAGTGCTTGGTGGAATGTTTCAGAAGAGGTTCAGACATTGGATGTTTGGTTGAACAAGATGATGGCAATAATCTTTTCTGGTTAATACTCACACTAATAACAATAGTAACAAGGAACACGAATTGG
>NW_027849383.1:0-261 GCF_054177405.1 Leptonychotes weddellii
AAGATAGGAATTTTACTGGGAATAGAAAAGTTGGCTCAGCAACTGCCCTTCCTTTTATTCAAGAAAGCAGAACAACATCTATTCCCAGCCCAAATCCAGGTGGTCACCAGGAAGTAAGAGTAAGCCATGAAGATAGTTCAGGCATTATTAGAAATCACCACTGGAGCTCTGCACCTGATAATCAAAGTGCACAGTCTCCGGAAAAGCCTGCTATTTCAGATGCCGAGGAAGAACAACATAGCACAACTCATTCTATGAACT
>NW_027849384.1:0-261 GCF_054177405.1 Leptonychotes weddellii
GGCTCCTTCTGGTAGCAAAGCCAGCGTCCTCGGGGATGCTGGGAGACCAGGAAGATTCTGGAACGGACTCACGTGGGACATAAGAGAGAGCAGTGTTTAATTCCTAACAGTCCTGTCGGGGAAGCCCGGCCCCACTAACCTGTTACTTTGACAGAAATTTGAGGGTTTGGCCTGGAGACGCAGCTCTGAACCAAGGGTGTCGAGAGAACAAGAGAAGCGGCCTCCCCGGGGGACCCGCTGTGTCTCTGTGCTGACTGCAGC
>NW_027849385.1:0-261 GCF_054177405.1 Leptonychotes weddellii
AAATTATGCTGAGAAGAGAAAGCACTCACCTACCAGTGAGTATAATGTCTTAAAAAAGGGCGTTCTCCTATTAAAGAACAACTGCGAATTAAGTTCACAAAATATTCTAAATAAGTACAGGATGAACCAAATATTAAAAAGAGATTCCAGATAGATTTACTGACCAGCATGCCCAGAATATAACATTGATGCTCAGGTGACCATTTCTTATCATGTTTAAGTTAGTAAAACCCCTTTTTTTGAATATTAATCTTTTAAAAT
>NW_027849386.1:0-261 GCF_054177405.1 Leptonychotes weddellii
TACCTAGTAAGTAGGTACTTACCTAAAGGATACAAAAACACTGATTTGAAAGGATACATGCATCCCAGTGTGTACTGCAGCACTATCAATAATAGCCAAATTACGGAATGTCAATGTCCATTGACTGATGAATGGATAAAGAAGATGTGGTGTGTATACACACACACACACACACACACACACACACAATGGAATATTACTCAGTCATAAAAAAGAATGGAATCTTGCCATTTGCAAGGACATGCATGGAGCTAGAGAGTA
>NW_027849387.1:0-261 GCF_054177405.1 Leptonychotes weddellii
CAATATTCCTTTCAGGGCAGTTTTTATTTATGTTTAGTTGTTTTATTTTATTTTTCATCACAGCAAGTGCTCTCCTTCATCCCCCTCCTCTATTTCTATTGTCCCCCCGCCCCTCCCCTCTGGGGACCCGCAGTGTGTTCTCTGTTGTTAAGGGTCTGTTTCTTGGTTTGTCTCCTTTTCTCCCTTGGCTTGTTTGTTTGCTTCTTAAACTGCCACACGTGAGTGAGATTGTCAGGGCGATTTGTCAGCAGTGTGTGAGCA
>NW_027849388.1:0-261 GCF_054177405.1 Leptonychotes weddellii
ACGTACCTCTATTAGAGATGCCATCCTTTGGGCAGAGGTGCCCGTAACAGCATGGGGTGTGGGGTCTTGGGGTCTCTGATTGCCTGAGCCAACTTCCCCCTGGTGCCCAGAGATGCAAAGATTGTGTCTACACAGACACGCAGAGGAGGGTTTGCAACCAGGCTTTGGAAAGGCACTGGTGAGCCCTGCGTGTGATTTGAGAGGGTGGGGTGGCAAGAGAAGGCCCCCACTAAAAGTATTAGCTTTGAGGAGGGTGGAATG
>NW_027849389.1:0-261 GCF_054177405.1 Leptonychotes weddellii
AGACAATTATCATATGGTTTCACTCAAATGTAGAACATAAGGAATAGCGTGAAAAGCTTTTCATATATGGCCTTTATTATGTTGAGGTTTGTTCCCTCTAAACCTACTTTGTTAAGGGTTTTTATCATGAATGAATAAGGTACATTGTCAAATGCTTTTTCTTTTCCTTTTTTAAAAATTTTTATTTATTTATTTATTTTTTTTTTTAATTTTTTTTATTCTTATGTTAATCCCCATACATTACATCATTAGTTTTAGATG
>NW_027849390.1:0-261 GCF_054177405.1 Leptonychotes weddellii
CCCTTGTGCACCGAAGAGCCCACACAACAAGGTGGCCTGGGTGAACTTATAAAATTCAACTATATCCAAAGAAGGGAGAGCCTATAATTAAAAGACCTAGAAATTAGAGAGTTAAAGACAAGCAAAGCTAAGTAATTTATTGTTAGGCATATATATATATAAATATATATATGAAATATATATATGAAAAAAATGAAAGAAAAAACCAATGGGATGATTAATCCAATGTTTCGTATCATGGTTACTTTTTTTTTTTTTTTT
>NW_027849391.1:0-261 GCF_054177405.1 Leptonychotes weddellii
TATTATTTTAGTAGTTTTTCAGTTGGTGTGCTCTAGGTTTTGTAAATGTGCCATTATTTTGCAAAAAAAAAAAATTATGTCATTTTTGTTTATTCCTTTCTAATATTTGTCTTAATTTGTTGGCTCGAGAACTTCAAAATTATGTCATATAATAGAATTATGTTGTGTAATCCTTGTCTTATCCCTGATGTTTACAGTGCGTTTCAGCTAGACATTTTTTATCCTACTATTTAGTATGATAACATTTAATATTTAAACATA
>NW_027849392.1:0-13314 GCF_054177405.1 Leptonychotes weddellii
TGAGTTCCAGTTTTAAAGCATTGTGGTCTGAGAATATGCAGGGACTAATCTCAATCTTTGGTATCAGTTGAGACCTGATTTGTGACCCAATATGTTGTCTATTCTGGAGAAAGTTCCATGTGCGCTTGAGAAGAATGAGTATTCTGTTGTTTTAGGGTGGAAAGTTCTGTATATATCTATGGGGTCCATGTGGTCTAGTGTGTCATTCAAAGCTCTTGTTTCTTGTTGATTTTGTGCTTAGATGATCTGTCTATTGCTGAGTGTGGAATATTGAGTTCTCCTACATGTAACGTATTGTTTTCAATATGACTCTTGATTTTGGTTAACAGTTGCCTTCTGTATATGGCTGCTCCCATGTTGGGGGCATAGATATTTACAATTGTTATATCTTCTTGTTGGATAGACCCTTTAAGAATGATATAGTGTCGTTCTGTGTCTCTAACTACAGTCTTTAGTTTAAAATCTAATTATTCTGATATAAGAATTGCTACCCCAGCTTTCTTTTGAGGTCCGCTGGCATGGAAGATGGACCTCCATCCCTTCACTTTCAGTCTGGATGTATCTTTAGGTTCAAAATGAGTCTCTTGTAGAAAGCATATGGATGGGTCCTGTGTTTTTATCCAATCTGCAACCCTGTGCTGTTTTATGGGAGCATTTAGGCCATTCACGTTGAGAGTGATTATTGAAAGATATGAATTAATTGTCATCATGTTGCCTGTGAAGATGTTGTTTTTATAGATTGTCCCTGTAAATTTCTGTTGTAGATTACTCTTGGGGTCTTTCTCCTTTCATAGAACCCCCTTAATGTTTCTTGCATGGCTGGCTTAGTGGTCACATATTCTTTCAACTTCTGCTGGTCGTGGAAGCTCTGCATCTCTCCATCCATTCTAAATGACAGCCTTGCAGATAAAGTACTCTTGGCCCTGAACATGTCTTGCCAGACCTTTCTGGCTTGCCAGGTCTCTGTGGATAGGTTTGAGTTATTCTTATGTTCCTTGCTCTGTACATAAGAAATCTCTTCCCCTTAACTCCCCTTAAGATGGTTTCCTTGGTTCTAAGATTTGTGAGTTTTACTATTACATGCTGTGGTATTGGCCTGTTTTCCTTGATCTTGGGAGGGGTCCTCTCTGCCTCTAGGACACGAATGTTTGTTTCATTCCCCAGATTAGGGATGTTCTCAGCTACAATTTGCTCAAATATATCTTCTAGTCCTCTCTCTCTCTCCACCCCCTCAGGGATCTCAGGAATTCTGACTTTGGAACGTTTCATGGTGTCACTTATTTCTCTGATTCTATTTTCATGGATTCTGAGTTATTGTTCCCTTTCCTCCTCTTTTCCCTTTTTGTCTATTAATTGGTCTTCTAATTCACTAATTTGTTCTTCTGCCTCGCTTACCCTAGCTTTTAGATTATCTAGATTAGATTGGATCTCATTGATAGCATTTTTAAATTCTGCCAATTCAGCTTTCATTTCTGCCTTTAGAGACTCTATGTTGCCATTAATCAATTTCTCCATTCTCACTATTGTCTTTATAATTGCTAGCCTGGACTCCATCTCCAACATCTTTTTTATATCTGAATCCATTTGTAAATCTGTGGCATAAGTCATAGTCTCTGAGTCTTCCCTATTTTGGGGGTTCCTCCTCCTAGTCATTCTGTTGATGGGTGGTTGAGGGAATGTATGGAGTCCAAATTATTGACCACAACCTAAGCAAGATGCACCTGTTTTCTAGGGACCTTAAGGTTGCTGGCCTCTTGTTTTCCCAGCCTGTCTTCTGGTAGAGGGGCCTGCTGTGCTGTTACTCAGGCAACCCTGTTTTGGCAGAGTTGCCCTGCCCCTTTTGGCAGGGAATGGGCTCAGTGGAAACCAGTTTTTTGAGGCTTTTGTTCCCTGGTGGCTTTCTGCTTCTCTTCTGAGAGTCAGAGCAGAAGAGACCGTTTCCAACCCTCTCCCTCAGAGCAGAGAGATCACAGTCTGTTCTTTAGTGAGCTCTCCAGGCCACACTATCTCCATTTCTGTCTGTGCTGCTATAAACTACAGCGTTCTGGGTTGTGCACCCCTCAGCTGTGCTCCCAGTCCTCACCTTCTGGTTGGGGCATGTCTCTGCTCTTTGCTTTTCTAAAACCATCAGCCACCTCCAGTTGGCAGGCACAGCCCCTCTGCTCTGCGTTTCCCTCTGGGGGCCTGCCCTAAAGTCCTTTCACTGTTGCTATCTGTCTGCAAGTCTGTGCCCGGTCCCCAGCACAGGAGGCAATCGCCCCCCCGCGGTGTAGGATTCCCATAGCTCGGCTCCCTCCCTCTTCCATTTATTCTCCAGTATCTGCCTGTGGAATCACAGCACCCCTCTTTGTATCTTGAAACCAACTGCCTGTGATATTCTGTTTGTAGACAACCAGATCTATCATCTTATATCTCAGGCTGATTTCGTGGGTGTTCAGAGTGGTCTGGTAGATATCCAGCTCTATTCTGGGGATCGGTTGGGGTAGGGTCCCCTACTCCTCTGCCATCCTTTCCCCTTTCCCCCTCCATCCTGACTTCTGACAATGTCATCTAGGGCCACCTGTTCACAAGGAGGTAGAAACAGAATGGAGGCATGCATCTAGAAAATGTTGCAGCAGTTCTAGTAATTTTATGTCTGTTGGATCTAATAATAAGGATTTGGGGTTCTGTATTTTGTATGCCATTGTTTTTCATTTCATTTTTCTAGTATTTTATTTTTATTTTGCTAAAATATCAGTCTATAACATACTGGAAATTGATGAAACTGGTCCTTCCTCACAGTTTCAGAAGTCATGATCTCACCTTCTTGTGGGAAGTGGGGAGACCAGGGTACTCATCTGATTGTTGCATGCATGGTTGCTGGGTGTCAGGCTCCCCTCCAGGGAGAGGCCCTTCCTCTAGGAGTGCAGTTTGCAGGAGACTTGCCCCAGGAACTGGAGTAGAGGGGGCAGTGAGGCTTGAAGGCATAGAAACCATGGGTCTGATTGTGGATACTGGGATAGAGTTAATCCTTTCAGAGACCCCAGAGGCCTGGAGAAACTTGGCATGACTTCCCTGTTAGCTGAAGTTTGGGGTTTGAGGGAACCCACAATATAGCTCCTTTCTCCTCATTTCAAGCTCTGAATCACTTAAGGGAAAGGCAAATGCTGAGATAGTGGAGGCCGCAATGTCACTTTTTTTTCTGATAGAAATGGAGTTTTCTAACACCAGACGTCAGCTTTAGGCATGCCCACTCAAGTGCATGTGAGACTACTTAGCAAAACCAGAACTGCACTGCTTCATGGGGGTGAGCCCAGTAAGGCAAAAGCAGCACAGTGGGAGGGGAGGGAGGTAACAAGGGTGCCCCTTCTCCTACCCACTCAGTAGGGCAGACCCCTCCTCTGCTTTGAGACCAGTGACTGAAGGGCATAGGCTGGTATTAATGCCAGTGGGTCTCCCTCTGCAGGGAGTGGGGAACAGGCTTTCCCCATCATACAAACACGTGTTTCAGCCTCATAAAAATAACATTTTCCCACAAGTTTGTTTTTGGCATCTAATTTTGTACTCGTTCTGTACATCTCGTTTTGTACTGTTGTTCACTTTGCTGTCTCCTTTCTGAGATGCTTATGCACAGTTCAGGTGCTCCTAGGTGTGCATTAATTAAATATAAAACCTAATAGAAGCTTAAGAAGTATTTAAGTTTCCTTTTCCTTCCAAAGACATCAACTAAGGGGAATCAGCTGTGCAGAAGTGATTGCAAAGCAGGAAATTCAAGAGCTCAAACTTTCTTGGCATTGCTAAATTCCCAGGTACATCCTATGGTGTTTCTTCATTCCAACTAGGATGCTAAGTAAACATTTCTTGAGGATTTGCATGTTCACATACTATTGGCTGTGGCCACGGGACATTAGACTGTCAGCTTTCCCGGGGGAGGAACACCATTGCATTCCCAGCCTGGAGGCTAGAGACTGGCTGGTTAGAGGCTAGCGTGTGTGTGTGTGTGTGTGTGTGTGTGTGTGTGTGTGTGTGTGATGAATGGGTGAGTGGATGGATGCATGGGTGGGGTAGACCCCTCCGTCAGGTGACCTTTCCTGAGAACCACTGTTGTGCTCACTCCAACTGTGTTCTTGCAGAACCCCTGTCCCTGGCAACATCTGACCAGAGCCTACAATCAGCCTTTATCCAAGCCGGCTCAGTTGTCGACTTTCCTTAGGCTTTTGAATGTGGGACCTGCAGAGTGCAGCTGGTCTCTCTTGGGGGAAGGAATTGTCATGGTGTTTTGGTTGTTTCTCATTGTAAGGAGAAAACTAAGTGGCATGAGGAGAGAGCCCATCTCCCTGCATCACTTGTTCTCTGTTTCTGGAATTCCTATTATTAAATCTACTACACTGAACCTTCAATTTTCTTATAATTTTTTTACATTTATCTTGACTTTTCTTGGAGATTTCCTTAATTTTATTTTCTAATCTTCTGGTACTTCTATTTTTTAAAGATTTTATTTATTTATTTGACAGAGAGAGAGAGAGCACGAGCAGGGGGAGCAGCAGAGGGAGAGGGAGAAGCAGGCTCCCTGCTTAGCAGGTAATCTTTCTGGTACTTTTAAACAAAACCTCACCTATCATATTTTTAATTTCCAAGAAGGTTTTGTGTTCTCAAGCCCCTCCTGGTTATGACTCCCTCTTTCCTCAAAGGTAATCCTTATCTCTATTGTACAAATAATATGTCCTCTTTCTGTGTCTGGTTTCTTTCATTCAACATTTTGCTTGTGAGATTTGTCCCTGTTGTTTTGTGTCATTGCAGTTTAGTCATTTTTGTGGCTTTATATTATTCCACTGTCTGCCATAATTTATTTATTCCATTATTGGTGTACATTTGAGTCATTTGCATTTCTTAGTTCTTACATGTAAATCTGTGATGGACATTCTGTGCACATCTCTAAGGATGTCAGTTTGGTTGGGGTGACTGCCCTGCAGCCCACACTCTGATGATGGGCTTCACTGTGAACACAGAATGGGGTAAGCCCCTCTCTTGAGAGGTGAAACTCACCATGACACTCTTTTGTTGAATGCTTTTTAAGGGCTTCCCATTTCTTTCCTTTTTTTTTTAAGTTTTTATTTTAATTATAGTTAGTTAACATATAGCAGTGTTATATTAGTTTCAGTTGTACAAAATAGTGATTCAACACTTCCATACATGACCCAGTACTGAACACAACAAATGCACTCCTTAATTCCCATCACCTATTTCATCTATCCTCCACCCAACTCCCCTCTGGTAACCACAGGCTTGTTCTCTATAATTAACAGTCTGTCTCTTGGTTTGCCTCTCTTTTACTTTTTTCTCCCACTTTGCTCATTTGTTTTGTTTCTTAAATTCTACATGAGTGAAATCATATGGTATTTGTCTTTCTCTGACTTATTTCACTTAGCATAATACTGTCTAGCTCCATCCACATCATTGCAAATGGCAAGATTTCGTTCTTTTTCATGGCTGAGTAATATTCCATTGTATATATACACCACATCTTCTTTATCCATTCATCTATCAGTGGACACTTCAGCTGTTTCCATATCTTGGCTATTGTAAATAATGCTGCTATAAACATCAGGGTGCATGTATCCCTTTGAATTAGGGTTTGCATATTTGGGTAAATACCCAGTAGTGCGATTGATGGATCATAGAGTAGCTCTATTTTTTAACATTTTGAGGAACCTCCATACTATTTTCCAGAGTGGCTGCACCAGTTTTCATTCTCATAAAAAGTACAAGAGGTTTCCTGTTTCTCCACATCCTTGCCAACACCTGTTGTTTCCTGTGTTGTTGATTTTAGCCATTCTGACAGGTGTGAGTTGATATCTCATTGGAGTTTTGATTTGCATTTCCCTGATGATGAATGATGATGAACATCTTTTTGTGTGTCTCTTGGGCATCTGTATGTCTTCTTTGGAAAAATGTCTGTTCATGTCTTCTGCCCATTTTTAATTGAATTATTCATTTTTTGGGTGTTGAGCTTTATAAGTTCTCTGTATATTTTGGATACTAACCCTTTATCAGATATGTCACTTACAAATATTTTCTCCCATTCTGTAAGTTGCTTTTAGTTTTGTTGATTGCTTCTTTGTGCAGAAGATTTTTATCTTGATGAAGTCCCAATAGTTTATTTTTGCTTTTGTTTCCCTTGCCTCAGGAGACATATCTAGAAAGAAGTTGCTATGGCTGATGTCAAAGAAGTTATTACTATTTGTATTCTCCTTTAGGATTTTAATGGTTTCATGTCTCACATTTAGGTACTTAATCCATTTTGAGTTTATTTTTGTGTATGGCATAAGAAAGTGGTCCAATTTCATTCTTCTGCATGTTGTTGTCCAAATTTTCCAACACCATTTGTTGAAGAGACTGCCTTTTTCCCATTGGATAATCTTTCCTGCTTTGTCAAAGATTAATTGACCATATAGTTGTGGGTTTATTTCTATGTTTTCCATTCTGTTCAATTGATCCATGTGTCTATTTTTGTGCCAGTACCATACTGTTTTGATTACCACAGCTCTGTAATATAACATGACATAGTGGCTTCCCATTTCTGTTAGGAGGCCATTGGCACATGACCTCAAATGGGCTTACCTTTACTTGGTGCTCATCTTTGCATCTAGCTGCATCAAATGACTTACTGTTGCCTAAAGTCACAGAATTCTCTGAAGCCCATGTGAATTCAGATATGTTGGGGGCAGGCAGTGAGGCTTTTGGGACAATGTCTCTGAAGTCAGGTGGACACAGCTCAAGCCTAGCTATGTCATACTTCTCTCCTTATATCTCAATGGGGCTTGCCTGGGTGGCTCCTGGGACAATTGCAGCAGTTAAAAGGCATGAGCTGAGCACCAAGTATGTCTTCAGAGCACCAGGAAAGCACAAGGGGCAGACATTTACATGCATTAACAGTGACCCTGGCAAATGACACCAGAGTGTGGGGGAAGAGTGGAGTGCTACAGAATCTGCAATGGTCTATCCACAGACCATGACAGTGGTTGTTGTCATTACCATCCTCTACATAGGTGTTTGTCAACCACAGTGTCTCTCCCCCTGCACACCCATTTCTCCCTCTCTCTCCATTGCCTGCTCCTAGAGCCTGCACTCAGAGCAGGGCTCACCTGGGGTTCAGTGGGGGTCCTAAGCAGCCTGCCCAGGACTGGGGAGGGGGCAGTTCTGAGCAGTTAGTACAGGTCTGGATGGGGGGTTCCTGAGCAGGCCACAGGGCTGGGCCCTGGACTCAATTGTGGCTGGAGTTCCTCAACGTATGAACTGGTTGGGGTGCTACCATAGTCCTGCTTTTGAGTCACAGAGTCACAGAGTTCTGTGGTGATTGTGAGAGGGAGCTGGGACTCCTCTTTGCTAAAAGTCGATTGAAGGCAGAACAATTACCTAGCAGCCTGGGACCAGGGACATAATTGCTAAAATGAATATATACAGAAGTTTCCATTTCCCTTCCCAGGCTGAGTCACTTAGAAATCACACCCACCTACCTGTCTCCATGGCTCTACGATCCTCATCACATGCTCTCATCATAGTTTAGCTGTATTTGTTGTGGGATGGGGGGTGGTGCGTGGCAGACCCAGGAGCTGCAAAGGTGCTTCTCTGTGCTGTAGTCATGGCTGACTCTGTCCAGGAAAGGAAAGGGGACAGAGTGTGGCCTCAGGTGAGGCTTCCAGAGGTGAGATTCATAGGGGGTTCAATTAGGTGGGAGAGGCAGCACACCAAACAGTGTGCCTCTTGACTTTTGTTCAACAATAGACACCTCGCCCACCCCCCGCTTCCCCACCAGGAAAGGTCCAGAGCTTCTTGCCCTCCTCTGAGAGTGACCACAGTGTTACTGTGTTACACAGAGTTACACAATGTGTAGTGTTTGTGGGGCTGCTGTAGCAGGTTCCATAAACAGGTTCACTTAAAGCAACAAAAATTTATTATCTCATAGCTCTGGATGTTAGAAATCTGAAATCAGTATCTCTGGGCCAAAATCAAGATATCAACAGAACCATGTCCCCTCCAGTGACTCCAGGGGAGAATCTGTTCCTTGCCTCTTCTGGTGACTACATTAGAAGACTTGTGAATGCATCACTCCATTTTCTGCCTGCCTCTTATAAAGGTACTTGTGACTGCCCTGGCCCTGGCTGGAAAAATTCAAGATGATCTCCTCCATCTCAAGACTTTTAACTTAATCATAACTGAAAAATCCTTTTTTGCCATATAGTGTGTATGCAAGGATTCTCCAGAGAAACAGAACATCTATACACACACACATGTGTGTGTGTGTGTGTGTATATATATATGTGTGTGTGTGTGTGTGTGTATATATATATGCTGATCTCCATATTATGTTAATCTATATACACAATATAATATATTATCTATATAGATATACATCTATATGGATAGATTCTACCTATCTATCATCTATGTATCTATCAATCAAGTTATCCATCCATCCATCCATCCATCCATCCATCCATCCATCCATATCTATCTACCTGTCTATCTACCTACCTTCCTACCTATCTAGAGGGATTTATTTTAAGTAAATGGCTCACACAACTGGAGCTGGCAAGTCCAAAATCTGCAGGGTGCGCTGGCAGGCTGGAGGCTCAGGCCAGAGTTGGTGTTGCCTCCCAGGTCTGAAGGCCCCAGCTGACAGGATTCCCTCTTCCTTGGGGGGCCTCGATCTTTGCTCATAAGGCCTTCAACTGATTGGATGAGGCCTATTCACATTATGGAGGATAATCTGCTTTACTCTAAGTCCATTGATTTAAATGTTAATCTTATCTAAAAATACCTTCACAGAAACACCTAGAACAGTGTTTGACCAAATATTTGGAAACTATAGCCCAGCTAAGATGACACACAAAATTAACTGTCACATAGGTAACACTCATGGGTTCTAGGGATCAGCACATGGAAATCTTTTGGGGGCCCATTGTCCAGTTGCCCCAGCCCTGAGTCGAGTGTCCCTGCCTGGGTCTGGTGTTTGGCATACCCAGACCATGTCACCTCACTTAGATGGGTCAGGTCCCTTCAAGGATGGAACACAAGGGAGGCTGTAGTTTATGGTGGAAAGAGCATGGACTCTGAGCCTGATGGCCTGGCCCAAACACCAGCTCTGACACCTTCTAGGAGTGTGGCTTTGGGCAAGTCACTTGGTCCCTCTGAGGCTTGGTTTGCTCACCTAGAAAGTGTGGATAGTCACCATTGTAGTCATGTGCAGAATAAATAGAATAGGAGGGGTCCCTTTCTCCTACCCCAGTGCCCCTCCCAGCAAGTACAGTGGAACATCCAGTACACCCTGACAAACACCTGCTGATTGATTGTCACCTACTTGGCTGGTCTGCCATTTTATCTTGGTGTGGTTGAGCTGACCTGAGGGTTTTTACAATTTCCATTTTACTTAGCCAGAGAAGCAGTAAATTTATTTTAAGGCAATGATCTTGCTCTTTTCCTCTTGTTCCCATAAATTGTGACTCAACAGGTCGTGCACAAATAGTTTGGTTTGATATCTCCCATTAATCTTTGTTATATTTTGTAAGCGAACTTCAGTACAGTGAACTGGGGTTTTTTTTTTTTAAAGATTTTATTTATTTATTTGAGAGAGAGAGAATGAGAGAGAGCACATGAGAGTGGGGAGGGTCAGAGGGAGAAGCAGACTCCCTGCTGAGCAGGGATCCCGATGCGGGACTCGATCCCGGGACTCCAGGATCATGACCTGAGCCGAAGGCAGTCGCTTAACCAACTGAGCCACCCAGGCGCCCCAGTGAACTGGGTTTTAATTAAATCTTGAAATTTCCAGTATTTCACAGCTCACTCTCTCAGTGGCCTATAAAAGGAGGAGTCCATATAATTTCATGGGGAGCAATTCCCTTTACTACAAATATGCAAAGTAGAACTTGCTTCTTTCGAATTCTTGTTTTAGACTCTTTTATTTTCCTTGCAGTGCCTGCTGGAGCTTCCCTCTGCTTTCTGAAATAGGAGGACACATCTCAAAGACTCCAGAAATCATCTGTGGTCAAGGAACAGACTAGTGTCTATTCTGGGCTCTATGGGCCCCTCACACACTGTGGGCTGACCACATTCTATTGTCCTACAGAAGCACAGGCATAGAGGAGATCTGAGGGTGCTGTCTAAGCATCCCCATGTGCCCATCCACCCATCTTTTCATCATGTCTCACCCAATGGTACCAGCACTGGTCATGCCAGGCCCTATGGTGGGCACTGGAGCTACTGAGGTCATTCACACAGGGCATTTTCAGTGCTCTGAGGAGGAGCACTGTGGGGTTCATAAGGAGAAGCCCCTGACCTCCTGAGCTACATGGGCAACATTTGGCTGTTCATTCTCTGGGGAGAACTCCCCTGAGCCATGTGATTCATGCAAACCTGCAGTCAGGACTCTGGTGGACATAGCCTGTCCAGCTACAGACTGATGTAGAGCCATCTGATCTCCACATCATGGATCCCTCTGCTGTGAGAGACTCAGGGAGTCTTCAGGAGGAGCCTCTCTCAGTTTCTGCTCTCCTCCCATGGGGATACTCAGCTGCTCACAAGGGGCACATACTAGTGTGGGGGTACCTCTCCTCTCCTGCATAGATCCTACTTCTTGTCACCCTTTCACTGGCAATCCAGCCTTAAGTCCTGGCCTGAGTATGCTCCAGATCCAAATTCACCCTGCCTGGTCCCTAGTAGAAATGTCCCCTCCTCTCTCTCCATCCCTCTTCTCCATATAGGATGGATTTATGTGTGTGTCAGGAAAATAGCAACTATGGCCCAAATCATTCATATCAATGTCAAGACAGTGAGAGAGGCAATACAGTGTACTGGTTACCAACAGGGACTTTGGGGCCACATAGCCTGATTCTGACAGTTATTTTTTATGTGAACTTGGACAAGGGACTTAACTTCTCTGAGCCTCCTATTTTTTTCACCCAGGAAGAGTATCTCTCTATAGCAGAGACAGGGATGCTCATCAAACACTCAGTCTGCTTTCCTACACTTCCCAGCCCCTTGCTGTCAGGCTGGGACAGGTGACTAGTTGTGGGAATAGGGGCTATCAAAGTATCAAAGAGTCAGTGCTCATGTTGCATTTGCTTGCTGCCTTCTGAGACAAGGAACTCCAGGTGATTCAATTCCAGATGTTTCAGATTCAGATGATTCAGCTGCTAAAAGGTGGAGCCACCTTCACCCTCGTTTTCTGAGGGAGTATATGGAGTAGTGCCCTATCCCCATCAAACAACTCCTGACAGAAACATAGCACTGATGGAAAGTGTACTTGGTGTTGTTAAGCCACTGGAATTGGGAGCTAGTTGTTACCTCAGAATAACCCAGTCTGTCCTGACCATGTTGTAACTCTGTATGTAGCAAGTAGGGCACATAGTAAGTGCTCTTTAAGAGTTTGTTAAATGAACACATGAGCTCTTACCCTGTACAGGTATTGGAAAACAAAGAGGATCTGTAATTAGATTTCTCAAGGTGCCTCTTATCCTCCCTCCAACATGTTCTATAACATTCTACATGTTAAAAGCCATAGATCAGGGTGGGGGAGGTGGTTAAACAACATCCCCAGGGTCCACTTGCTCCATTGTATCTCCCATAGTCCAATGTCTACACTGGAGCAAGATTCAAGCTTATGAGTTACTTCCCAGATAAGAATGTCCTAATAAAGTTTGTTTCTTATCTTGGGATGCAGATTTTGCTTGGGATCTTGGTCCCTGCCCATCTCACTAGCCCCATCTTTCTCTAACCATATAGGTACCAAACACTGGCCTTAGGGAATATAGGGTCTTGGTTCACCCATGAGCTTGCTGGTGCTGTGATGTTCTCTTGACTGTTGACCACCATGCTCTTGACTGGACTGTAAGGTTCTTTTTTTTTTTTTTTTAGTTTCAGAGGTAGAATTTAGTGATTCATCAGTTGCATATAACACCCAGTGTTCATTACATCAAGCATCAAGTGCCCTCCTTAATGCCTATCACTCAATTATCCCTCCCTGCCCATCCCCCCCCAGCAACCCTCAATTTGTTTCCTGTAGTTCAGCAGCTCTTATGGTTTGCCTTCCTCTCATTTTTCATCTTATTTTATTTTATTTTTTCCTTCCTTTCCCCTATGTTCATGTTTTGTTTCTTAAATTCCACTTATGAGTGAAATCATGTGGTATTTGTCTTTCTCTGACTGACTTATTTAGCTTACCATAATAAACTCTAGTTCCATCCACATTGTTGCAAATGGCAATATTTCATTCTTCTTGATGGCTCAATAATATTCCAGTGTGTGTGTGTGTGTGTGTGTGTGTGTGTGTGTATACCACATCTTCTTTATCCATTCATCTGTCAATGGACATCTGGGCTCTTTCCATAGTTTGACTATTGTGAACATTGCTGCTACAAACATTGGGGTGCATGTGCTCCTTTGAATCACTATGTTAGGGTAGTTCTATCTTTAAATTTTTGAGGAACCTCCATACTGTTTTCTAGAGTGGCTGCACCAGTTTGCATTCCCACCAACAGTGTAAGAGAGTTTCCCCTTCTCCACATCCTCACCAACATCTGTTGTTTCCTGAGTTATTAATTTTAGTCATTCTGACTGGTGTAAGGTGGTATCTCATTGAGGTTTTGATTTGTATTTCCCTGATGCAGAGTGGTGTGGAGCATTTTTTCATGTGTCTGTTGGCCATTTGTGTGTCTTCTTTGGAGAAATGTCTGCTCATGTCTTCTGCCCATTTCTTGACTTTTTTTTGGGAGGGGTGTTGAATTTGATAAGTTCCTCACAGATTTTGGATACTAGCCCTTTATTTGATATGTCATTTGCGAATATCTTTTCCCATTCTGTAGGTTGCCTTTTAGTTTTGTTGATTGCTTCCTTTGCTGTGCAAAAGCTTTTATCCTAATGAAATTCCAATAGCTCATTTATGCTTTTGTTTCCCTTGCCTCTGCAGATGCGTCTAGCAAGAAGTTTCTGTGACTGAGGTTAAAGAGGTTGCTGTCACCTAACCCTACACCTAAAGGAGCTGGAGAAAGAACAGCAAATAAAGCCTAAACCCAGCAGGAGAAGAGAAATAATAAAGATCAGAGCAGAAATCAATGAAATAGAAACCAAAATAACAGTAGAACAGATCAACGAAACTAGGAGCTGGTTCTTTGAAAGAATTAACAAGATTGATAAACCCCTGGCCAGACTTATCAAAAAGAGAAGAGAAATGACCCAAATCAACAAAATCATGAATGAAAGAGGAGAGATCACAACCAACACCAAAGAAATACAAACAATTATAAGAACATATTATGAGCAACTCTATGCCAGCAAATT
>NW_027849393.1:0-2064 GCF_054177405.1 Leptonychotes weddellii
TCTTTTTTTTTTTTTAGCACTGTGCTATAATTTTTTTTAAAGGATCCGTTTTTTTTTTTTAATTTAATTTATTTGAGAGAGAGAGAGGGAGCGCACGAGTGGGGGTAGGGGCAGAGGGAGAAAGGAAGACAAGCAGATTCCCCGTGGAGCTGGGAACAGGACTCGGGGAACTCGGGGCTCAATCCCACGACCCAGGAGATCATGACATGAGCTGAAACCGTGAGTCGGGTGCTCAACCGACTGAGCCACCCAGGCACCCCTGTGCTATAATTCTTTTTTTTTTTTTAAAGATTTTATTTATTTATTTATTTTGACAGAGACACAGCGAGAGAGGGAACACAAGCAGGGGGAGTGGGAGAGGGAGAAGTAGGCTTCCCGCGGAGCAGGGAGCCCGATGCGGGGCTCGATCCCAGGACCCCGGGATCATGACCTGAGCCGAAGGCAGACGCTTAACGACTGAGCCACCCAGGCGCCCCTATAATTCTTTAAATATAGTCATTAAGAATTATTTTCCAAGAAGGAGGCATTCCTTTTGAACTCAGTATTTTTCGTGGCAAAGGGAAAACTGAGACATAAATGTCAAAGATCTAAAAGCAGTTTCAGGTCCCACATGGAATGAGAGAATGCACTCATTCTTACGCCTCATGGGGTCAGACTGTTACCTCCCATTTCTGAGAAGGCCATGGTGCGTGAATCTGGGGGCTGAAGTTGGTCCGCGTGTTTCTCATTCCACCCGCCCAAGGCTTCCAGAGCGATGACATTATCTAACTTTTCAGCAAACAACCCCATGGAAACAGCACAGTCACCAGTGAATCATGGTGCTGTACTATGTTTTAAAAAGCAATATTCGGGGCACCTGGGTGGCTCAGATGGTTAAGCGTCTGCCTTCGGCTCAGGTCATGATCCCAGGGTCCTGGGATCGAGCCCCGCATTGGACTCCTGGCTTAGTGGGGAGCCTGCTTCTCCCTCTCCCTCTGCCTCTCTCCCTGCTCATGCTCTCTGTATCTCTGTGTCTCAAATGAATAAATAAAATCTTAAAAAAAAAAAGAAAGAAAAAAAAAAGCAATATTCAACTAGGGCTGATATTGAACAGTACAAACGGGAAAGTAGGGATGTGTTGTCGATTATTCTTAACTACTCCCTCCTCCTGACTTTTCCCTTAGTTATAAAAATGTTTGTTTGTATTTTAAGTGCCATCTGGGGCCTTCATCATCCACAGCATTGTGAGCACACACTTGAGTAGACTGAGGCTCCTTGTGCCCTCTTGATGACACCCTGGAAAGGCTATTTGGGGTGGTGAGCGGGAGCCCTCCATAGAAGCCCCTCCAGGCTGAGAAGAATCTTTGATTTCATCTGCATTTCAAAGGGCACTTTTTGCCCGTAAGGAAATTTCAGGGTGGAGTAGAACCATGGAATGTACCAGAAGGAAAGTGAACTCAGGTACCTGATGCCTCTGCAGACTTGTGCCCAGGTTCATGCCTCTGTCTGGGTTTGGGGTTGCGTGAGTTTGGGACTCCCATGTCCTTCATCCACTTATCCAAGAAATATATATATACATTTTTAAAATTTATCTTTTGAGAGAGAGAGAAAGAGAGGGAGCACACTTGAGGGGAGAGGGGCAGAGGGAGAGGGAGAATCTCACGCAGACTCCACGCCCAGCACCAAGCCTGGCTGAATCTCACAACCCTGAGATCATGACCTGGGCCAAAATCAGGAGTCGACACTTAAGCCACTGAGTCACCCAGGCGCTCCTTTTTTAAGAAATATTTATCAAAGGCCTGTTATGTGCAAGGAACCTGTATAAAGTGAAACGCATTCTTAAATGCTAATGTTGAAATATACACAAAGTGAGGAGGTGTGCCCCAAGAGCAAGTGCAGATTTGGCAAAAACAAAGACCCCAGGGGCGCCTGGGTGGCTCAGTTGGTTAAGCGACTGCCTTCGGCTCAGGTCATGATCCTGGAGTCCCTGGATCGAGTCCCACATCGGGCTCCCTGCTCAGCAGAGAGTCTGCTTCTCCCTCTGACCCTAACCCCTCTCATGTGCTCTCTCATTCTCTCTCTCTC
>NW_027849394.1:0-261 GCF_054177405.1 Leptonychotes weddellii
GTTGGCCTGGTGGTGGGTATTGAGGAGGGCACGTTCTGCATGGAGCACTGGGTGTTGTGCACGAACAATGAATCATGGAACACTTCATCTAGAACTAATGACGTAATGTATGGGGATTAACATAAGAATAAAAAAAATAATAAAGAAACCTGGAGTACCAACCTTATATCCAAAAAACTAGACTTTAAACTAAAGACTGTAATAAGAGATGAAAAAAGACACTATATCATAATAAAGGGTTCACTCCACCAAGAAGATCTA
>NW_027849395.1:0-261 GCF_054177405.1 Leptonychotes weddellii
AGGCAACATATAATTGGGTGTTTTCATCTATTCTAAAAATCTCTGCCTTTTAATTGGGATAATTGCACTATTTACATTTAATGTGATTATTGATATGGTTGGGTTTAAATCTTTATAATATTGATATTCTCTATTTGTCCTATATAATTTTCTTTCCTTTTATTATTTTTTTGGTGCTTCCTTTGTATTAAGTTTTTTTTTTTTTTTTAAAGATTTTTTATTTATTTATTTGAGACAGAGAGAATGAGAGACAGAGAGCAT
>NW_027849396.1:0-261 GCF_054177405.1 Leptonychotes weddellii
CCTTTCTGGTCTATGTTACTTTTAGGCTCTCTCTTTGCTTAGAGGACCCCTTTCAATATTTCTTGTAGGGCTGGTTTGGTGTTTGCAAATTCTTTTAGTTTTTGTTTGTCCTGGAAGATTTTTATCTCTCCTTCTATTTTCAATTACAACCTAGCTGGATATAGTGTTCTTGGCTGCATATTTTTCTTGCTTAGTGCTCTGAAAATATCATGCCAATCCTTTCTGGCCTGCCAGGTCTCTGTGGATAGGTCTGCTGCCAGT
>NW_027849397.1:0-261 GCF_054177405.1 Leptonychotes weddellii
CTCCCCAGGCTCTGAGGTGGCATGTTATGGTCTCGGGTTTCCCTCCGCTCAGAATTGTGCTCTCGTCCCCGCACTGTGCTCATCCCCCCGCTGTCTTCCTCGTCCCCCTGCCGTCCTCCTCGTCCTCGCGCTGTCCTCCTCGTCCCCCCACTGTCCTCATTCCCCCGCCTCCTCCTTGAACCCCTGCCGTCCTCCTCGTCCCCCCGCCGTCCTCCTCACCCTCCTGCTGTCCTCCTCGTCCTCCCGCTGTCCTCCTCGTCC
>NW_027849398.1:0-261 GCF_054177405.1 Leptonychotes weddellii
ATCAAAAACTAATGATGTAATGTATGTTGATTAACATAACATAATAAAATCAAAAAAAAAACAAATGTAGAAACTGTTTGTAATAATTAAGAAGAAATAATTCTTAACTTAATAATATTGGCTTAGGAAGAGAGTCAAACAGTAGATAAACAGGATACCTCTTTGGAAAAATAATTAAAAAAAGGGCTATAAAGATTAATTTCCCATTTTTATTATGAGAAGATATACTAAAATGTACGTTCATACTCTTCAGCATATCAG
>NW_027849399.1:0-261 GCF_054177405.1 Leptonychotes weddellii
GAGAGCACATGAGAGGGGGGAGGGTCAGAGGGAGAAGCAGACCCCCCGCCGAGCAGGGAGCCCGATGCGGGACTCGATCCAGGGACTCCAGGATCATGACCTGAGCCGAAGGCAGTCGCTTAACCAACTGAGCCACCCAGGCGCCCTGTTATTTTTAAGTGAGACCCACAAAATTGATCATTGTCTTGGTTATAAGACGCTGTCCCCACTGATCTGTGCGCGGCCTTTGTCGACTGAGTTCATTAGGAGCGCGCAGAGCAG
>NW_027849400.1:0-261 GCF_054177405.1 Leptonychotes weddellii
TCCACAGATTAAACTTTTTAAATGTGTTTCATTATGAAAAGACAAAATGTCATCAAAGTGACAGATAAAATTGTCTTATGTAGCAATGTGCATTGATCTCAATGAGATATTTCTATTTCTTATTCTCTTACATGAGAATATTACAGCAGGAAGAATTTAGTTTGCTTCACCATGTTAATACATGATCACAAAATGTGCATGAGTGTTATTGACTTATCTTGTACAGTACTAGGTATTCCTGTAACCACTTTTTTTTCCCCC
>NW_027849401.1:0-261 GCF_054177405.1 Leptonychotes weddellii
TTGCCTTCCTGAGAAAACCTACCCAGAAATCCTTTAGTTTTAAAATAATTACGTCAACTTTCTATTCCATTTAGAAGAATTTCCTTTTAAATAAACTTTAATGAATGATCTCATTTCTTTTTATTTAATAAAAAAAATTATCCTTTTATATAGGAAACAGTTCTCTTATGTGGAGAACTAGGTTTCTAAATCTAAGAACTATGGTCAGAGGATACATAGGCAATCATGGGTCATGTCCTGGGAGGTGACTGCAGATAAACC
>NW_027849402.1:0-261 GCF_054177405.1 Leptonychotes weddellii
CTTCAAAATGTTTCCTGGTTTCTTACTAGTTGACTTGTTTCATTCCATTTCACATACTTCGAGAGTTTATTCTTTTTTCCTTTCTCTCTTTCTCTTCACCCCCCTCTCAGAATTATTTCATACTTGTTTCAAATTCCATGCTTCTACAAGTCTAAATCCAATCCAATGATTTTCCATATATCAAGAAGTCAGCAAACAGTTATTTTCTGTTTCTATCCACAGACACAAAAATACTTTGCTTGTGCTATGGTGAAATATGAA
>NW_027849403.1:0-261 GCF_054177405.1 Leptonychotes weddellii
GGACCCTCACCTTCTCCTGGTGGAGCAAGGGAAGGATGGTGAGCCCTGGCTGGGGCTTGGGCTGGCCTCTTCCTCCTCCCTCCTCCCTTCTTGCCTACCCAGGGCCTACAGCACCTGTTAGCACACATGCAGGGAAGAAGCTCATCTGCCTCAGGGACATTCTCAGCAACAACCCCCCCTCACCCCAACGCTAGGGCCTGTAGTCTCCTGGAGCACCCTCTTGGCCTTGGGGCCGACAGACCAAGATGATGGCCCCCGACC
>NW_027849404.1:0-2064 GCF_054177405.1 Leptonychotes weddellii
TGGGAGATTTTTGATGACTGCTTCAATTTCCTTAGTGGTTATAGGTCTGTTCAGGTTTTCTATTTCTTCCTGGTTCAGTTTTGGTAGTTGATACATCTCTAGGAATGCCTCCATTTCTTCCAGGTTATCGAATTTGCTGGCATAGAGTTGCTCATAATATGTTCTTATAATTGTTTGTATTTCTTTGGTGTTGTTTGTGATCTCTCCTCTTTCATTCATGATTTTGTTGATTTGGGTCATTTCTCTTTTCTTTTTGATAAGTCTGGCTTGGGGTTTATCAATCTTGTTAATTCTTTCAAAGAACCAGCTCCTAGTTTCGTTGATCTGTTCTACTGTTCTTTTAGTTTCTATTTCATTCTTTATTATTTCTCTTCTCCTGCTGGGTTTAGGCTTTATTTACTGTTCTTTCTCCAGCTCCTTTAGGTGTACGGTTATGTTGTGTACTTGAGGCCTTTCTTGTTTCTTGAGAAAGGCTTGTATTTCTATATACCTTCCTCTTAGGACTGCCTTTGCTGCATCCCAAATATTTTGAATAGTTGTGTTTTCATTTTCATTGGTTTCCATGTATTTTTTTAATTCTTCTTTAATTTCCTGGTTGACCCGTTCATTCTTCAGTAGGATACTCTTTAGCCTCCATGTATTTGAGTTCTTTCCGACTTTCCTCTTGTGATTGAGTTCTAGTTTCAAAGCATTGTGGTCTGAGAATATGCAGGGAATGATCCCAAAATTTTGGTACTGGTGGAGACCTGATTTATGACCTAGGATATGATCGATTCTGGAGAATGTTCCATGGGTACTAGAGAAGAATGTGTATTCTGTTGCTTTGGGATGGAATGTTCTGAATATGTCTGTGAAGTCCATTTGGTCCAGTGTGTCATTTAAAGTCTTTACATCCTTGTTGATCTTTTGCTTAGACGATCTGTCCTTTTCAGTGAGAGAGGTGTTAAAGTCCCCCACTATTATTGTATTGTTGTCGATGTGTTTCTTTGCTTTTGTTATTAATTGCCTTATATAATTGGCTGCTCCCATGTTAGGGGCATAGATATTTACAATTGTTAGATCTTCTTGTTGGATAGACCCTTTAAGTAGGATATAATGTCCTTCCTCATCTCTTATTACAGTCTTTGGTTTAAAATCTAATTTGTCTGATATAAGGATTGCCACCCAGCTTTCTTTTGGTGTCCATTAGCATGGTAAATGGTTTTCCATCCCCTCACTTTCAATCTGGAGGTGTCTTTGGGTTTAAAATGAGTCTCTTGCAGACAACATATCAATGGGTCTTTTTTTTTTTTTTTTAATTCATTTGAGACACAGAGATACAGAGAGAGAGAGCATGAGCACGGGGAGAGGCACAGGGAGAAGGAGAAGCAGGCTCCCTGCTAAGCCAGGAGCCCGATGCAGGGCTCAATCCCAGGACCCTGGGATCATGACCTGAGGCGAAGGCAGATGCTTAACCATCTGAGCCACCCAGGCGCCCCAGTGGGTCTTGTTATTTAATCCAGTCTGATAGCCTATGTCTTTTGATTGGGGCATTTAGCCCACTTACATTCAGGGTAATTATTGAAAGATATGAATTTAGTGCCATTGTATTACCCGTAAGGTGACTGTTACTGTATATTGTCTATGTTCCTTTCTGGTCTATGTTGCTTTTAAGCTCTCTCTTTGCTTAGAGGACCCCTTTCAAGATTTCTTATAGGGCTGGGTTTCGTGTTTGCAAATTCCTTTAGTTTTTGTTTGTCCTGGAAGCTTTTTATCTCTCCTTCAATTTTCAATGACAGCCTAGCTGGATGTAGTATTCTTGGCTGCATATTTTTCTCCTTTAGTGCTCTGAATATATCCTGCCAGTCCTTTCTGGCCTGCCAGGTCTCTGTGGATAGGTCTGTTGCGAGTCTAATGTTTCTACCATTGTAGGTTACATATCTCTTCTCCTGAGCTGCTTTCAGGATTTTCTCTTTGTCTATGAGACTCGTAAGTTTTACTATTAGATGTCGGGGTGTTGACCTATTTTTATAGATTTTGAGAGGGGTTCTCTGTGCTTCCTGGATTTTGATGCCTGTTTCCTTC
>NW_027849405.1:0-261 GCF_054177405.1 Leptonychotes weddellii
GTCATGACCACATCATCACAACTGCTATTTAATCATCATAGGTTTTGAAATCTAAGCACCAGATTTTTAACCTATTTTGCAAATTTTGCATAATTAGAGAAGGGAACACAGCAAAAAAACCAAAAAACAAACAAACAAAAAAGAACTTGGATTCCACAAACAGATTGATAACTCTTCCTTAATGCAAAAATAAGTTATGAGTAGGGGCGCCTGGGTGGCTCAGTTGGTTGAGCGACTGCCTTCGGCTCAGGTCATGATCCC
>NW_027849406.1:0-261 GCF_054177405.1 Leptonychotes weddellii
AGAGCCCAAAGCAGGGCTTGATCTCAGGACCCTGAGATCATGACTTGAGCTGAAACCAAGAGTCAGATGCTTAACTGACTGAGCCACCCAGGTGCCCCTTATTTAATAATTTTTAATGAGCATTTGCTGAATGAAAACCTGAGCTATTTGTATTTTGAGAAAAAGCAAATATAATATGTACATTGACATTATTTCGTTAGCTGGAATCTTATCCAACTGTATAACTTAGAAGAACTTGGTATAATCTGAAAAATGATGCAG
>NW_027849407.1:0-261 GCF_054177405.1 Leptonychotes weddellii
TTTGAAAATTAGCTCCTCAAGGGCTAGTAATTCAGGCATGTACAGCATGCAGTTCGTTACTTGTCTTTTATTAATGGTTGGGGAGGGCGGTCTTTAAACGTGTTGAATGAATGCTAGGATCAAATGGGAACCTCAGCAAGCCATCTTCTGATTAGAATTTATAGACTTCCTTCCCTTTGTAGAATTCAGGTTTCTTTTTTTTTTTTTAGGTCTATTTTTTTTTTTATTCTTATGTTAATCCCCATACATTACATCATTAGT
>NW_027849408.1:0-261 GCF_054177405.1 Leptonychotes weddellii
TAAAGTCAGAAATGACTCTCAAGCCGGGTTTCAAACAGATGGGCATTGGGCTGTTCCAAAGACTTTTTCCTGAACCTCCAGGTTGGCTCCTGTAAGGACACCAACTGTAACTGGGATGGGTTGAATTGTCCTTAATAGGAAGGACAATAGAAAGCAGGGGGAATTTAAGTGAGATGATGACATCTGGATGTTGATTTCTTCATTTACAACTCAACTAGATGACTAAACTAATCTTCATGATTTCTCTGAAGGTTTTCTGTT
>NW_027849409.1:0-261 GCF_054177405.1 Leptonychotes weddellii
GAGAGCACATGAGAGGGGGGAGGGTCAGAGGGAGAAGCAGACCCCCCGCCGAGCAGGGAGCCCGATGCGGGACTCGATCCAGGGACTCCAGGATCATGACCTGAGCCGAAGGCAGTCGCTTAACCAACTGAGCCACCCAGGCGCCCTGTTATTTTTAAGTGAGACCCACAAAATTGATCATTGTCTTGGTTATAAGACGTTGTCCCCACTGATCTGTGCGCGGCCTTTGTCGACTGAGTTCATTAGGAGCGCGCAGAGCAG
>NW_027849410.1:0-261 GCF_054177405.1 Leptonychotes weddellii
AACAGGATGAGCAAGAACCCAGAGCCACGTGTTAAGGAAACAATAGCCCAGTGTAGCCCAAGGACCAGGAGCTGTCATGGGGACCAAGTTACACAGGGCAGAGGGTGGTGGCCGAGGAGCCTGCGACGTGCTGTGCATGCCGTGGGCAGACTCTAAGACCTGGACAGCTGAGCACGCAGTGGTCAGACCAGGGGGGACAGACCAGAGGTTCCAGATAGGGACACCTGAACAAACAGGAATGAGAAGGAAAGGAGAGAGATG
>NW_027849411.1:0-261 GCF_054177405.1 Leptonychotes weddellii
ATCAAAAACTAATGATGTAATGTATGTTGATTAACATAACATAATAAAATCAAAAAAAAAACAAATGTAGAAACTGTTTGTAATAATTAAGAAGAAATAATTCTTAACTTAATAATATTGGCTTAGGAAGAGAGTCAAACAGTAGATAAACAGGATACCTCTTTGGAAAAATAATTAAAAAAAGGGCTATAAAGATTAACTTCCCATTTTTATTATGAGAAGATATACTAAAATGTACGTTCATACTCTTCAGCATATCAG
>NW_027849412.1:0-261 GCF_054177405.1 Leptonychotes weddellii
AGGGTCAGAGGGAGAAGCAGACTCCCCGCCGAGCAGGGAGCCCGATGCGGGACTCGATCCCGGGACTCCAGGATCATGACCTGAGCCGAAGGCAGTCGCTTAACCAACTGAGCCACCCAGGCGCCCGCTTCAATGGTTTTAAACCGTGTGCAATTCTTGGGTTGAAAATCAAAACTCCAGGGCGCCTGGTTGGCTCAGTCGGTGGAGCGTGTGACTCTTGATCTCGGGGTCGCGAGTTCGAGCCCTGTGTTGGGTGCAGAG
>NW_027849413.1:0-261 GCF_054177405.1 Leptonychotes weddellii
TTTTCTCTGCTTTTCCCCCAAGCAAAACATAGCAGCTAGCTCTCAGGAAGTGCTCAGTCCCAGGTGATGACAGTCCTGCAAATGGCTGCCATTGTTCTGTCTCTTTAATCCGTTCCTGTAAAAACATGGTAAATGTTAAGGTTTGTTAGAGAATATTATAACTGTCTTATTTTCTATATATTTGTGTTTGAAATTTTCAGGAGGCATATAACACTAACACTGTAATTGCCTACCTTCTTGTCCATATCTCCCACTAGCCAG
>NW_027849414.1:0-261 GCF_054177405.1 Leptonychotes weddellii
TATCTGGGCAAATACAGAGAGAGGATCTGTAGCATAAGGTGGGTAATGATATTGAGACCTGTGTGTGACCATGTCTGTGACCTCAGACATTGCACTAAGAACATTTGGATGATTTGAGACATGAGCGTTGCAGAGATCTATTCATTCCAACCTTCTCACCATTTCCCTCTGGCATTTACTCTGTGACCTGGGACAAGTCATTCAGCGCCCCTGAGCCTCCAACCTCGGTCCCCTCCTCTGTACTCAGGGCATCATACTAGT
>NW_027849415.1:0-2064 GCF_054177405.1 Leptonychotes weddellii
AAATAAATAAAAACCAAAGGATACTATAACTTATCTTTGATCAGCCAAAGGTTAATGTTTTGTCAGGCTAAGGAAGACAAGCACTTTTCCAGATCCTGTATTTTCTTCAATCCTTGAAGAGGAAAATGCCTATTTTTACCATAAACTAACAATATTTAACATCAGTTAAGGGCAGAACAACTTAAGTTTTTCACTATTATAGGTCAAAAGCCCTTAGGACAAAAACAAGCACAAGAAAGGGGCACCTGGGTGGCTCAGTTGGTTAAGTGTCTGACTCTTGATTTCGGCTCAGGTCATGATCCCAGGGTCCTGGGATCGAGCCCCGCGTCAGGCTCCCTGCTCAGCGGGAAGCCTGCTTCTCCCTCTCCCCCTCCCCCTGCTTGTGTTCCCTCTCTCGCGCTGTCTCTCTCTGTCAAATACATAAATAAAATCTTTAAAAAAAAAAAAAGAAAAAGAAAAATCAGGATAATCTGTTGTATTTTTTAAAAACTCAACAATGATCCTATTGACATTTTAAAGAAATGCTGGTAATGTTGATGGTAGTTGATTCCTTTTTTTTTTTCTTTTTAACTTTCTTAGCATATCCTCTTCCTCCCTTCCCAAGTTCATTTATTTTTAAGTATATGGTTCCAAGAAATTCATGGTTCCAATGAAATTCTTAAATGTGGGACCCTCTATGTTAAATTCTTTGAGCCTCGGTTCTCTGGCCTACAAGTTGGGGATAATAATAGCTATAACCTCATAGGATTATGAAGATTCATACATTCCAAGGGAGATCTCATTATTGGATAATCCTAACCATTCTTGTGAGTTTTAGTTTTAGTGTGGGTCCCCACACTTCCTGAACCATTTCTACTGTGCGTTAAGGACAGCCTTCCAAGCCCCTAGCTGTCACCTCCCACTTATGTGTGTGTGCTCATCACACTCAGAAGTCCCAGGTTAAAGTGTCAAAGACCCACCAAGCAAGGAATCTTTTACTCCTGTCTTCTTAATAAGCATCGTAATTTGCGCATGAGAGTGTTGTGGCTTGCATATAGGAAAGAAATAGCATCCATATACAAGGGCAAACCAGTGCCCCCTTTTAGCAAGTTTCTATAGACCATAGTTCTTCAGTCGTAGAGTCAATTACATGGTAAGACTTTATTTCCCACTCTTTCTTGATGCTGGCAGTCGGACCAGGAGGAAGATGCGGAGCTCAAGGCACAGGTAGAAAATTAAAAATAAAGCAAAAGCAAAACCCAGCGTGTGATAAGCATTGTGCGTCTCCGGTGTTCCAGTCTTCCAGCATGCTCTGTAGGCAGTTACCCATGTTGTCGGTGCAGTGTGGAGGATGGCATTTGTGCCCATGACTACTGTGTCCCTTACCTTTCCCTTTCTTCTCCACTTTTTTCAGAATAGTCTGATTAAGCGAATAAAGGGTGAAAATGTGTATGTCAAACATAGTAATCTTATGTTAGAGGTTGGTATTGGTATATACCAGTGCATGTTTGTGTGTGTCGGCATCCCTTTTAGTGGCATACCTGTGGGCTCATACAATGTTGCATGAACTGTGTGCTGTCACCTGTGAATAAGTGGGGATACCTTCTCAGCCTACTCTGGGTCCTCCCTCTCTCCTAGATATAGATCCTTTTTCCTGTGTGTATTTATTTTAATTTTTTTCTGGTTACATGTGAATTACACTCTTTATAGTTTGCCTTTCAAAACTCTTTTGATTTTTATGCTTGCGTGAACTAGATTTTTTTTCTTCTCTTTTCCTTAGAAATGTCACATTTTCACCAAAGTGCTTGTGGTTGTGTTATGAGCCCTGATCAGAATTCTTTTATTTTGACTACTAATGAGATTGACGTTACTTAAAAAAAAAAAAGAAAAGCACAGATAGGAAGGCAAATGTAAAATGTTGACTGTTGGATTCTTTATGTTCTGAATATAGGAGCTAGATAAAACTCAAGATGACCTGATGAAACATCAAACCAATATTAGTGAGCTGAAAAGAACCTTTTTAGAAACCTCCACAGACACTGCCATCACGAATGAATGGGAAAAGAGGCTTTCTACCTCCCCGGT
>NW_027849416.1:0-261 GCF_054177405.1 Leptonychotes weddellii
GGCACTGCCTGGCGCATCTCACCGTGGGCAGGTGGGATGCTTTGTCCACCCAGCCGTGGGGATCCAACCAGCCAGACACCCCCTGAGAACAGTGTGCACACCAGACCAAGACTGTGTGCAGGAAAACTGTCACCTGAAAGGAGAGTTAGAATGCATAGCTGGTCTTGCTGAGCAGTCTTGTCTTGCTGAGCCATTTGTAAATGAGCATTCCTCATATCTGCACACACAGAAGTCAGTGCTGACTACGGGGGAGGACCGAGC
>NW_027849417.1:0-261 GCF_054177405.1 Leptonychotes weddellii
CTGAGCACTTGTCCGGGGAATGCGCCGTTTTCCTTGGCCGACAGCACCACCTGCTGGGTGCGACGGGGAACACAACCCGTCCCCGCTGCTTTTCTCTGATGGGCACCAGGCGCTTCAATGGCTGGCTTGGAAGAATTCCTCTTTGGCTCCAGCGTGAGGAACCGGTGCCGAGTACAAGGCAGCCGCTTATTGTACCTGCTTTATTTGGGAGTTAAACGCCTGGGGAGGGACGGGATGTGGCAAACCTCGCCCCTGAAGGCG
>NW_027849418.1:0-261 GCF_054177405.1 Leptonychotes weddellii
TGGAGATCACATGAATTCTTAGCCTTTTTCCCACCATATCACATGTCCACCAACATTTATACGCTCATCCCACTTCCGTGGAACACCCACAATTTTGAAGAAACACCAATTTTTTCAAGGAAATAAAGCACTGGGGAAATTTTTTTTTTAATTTTTTATTGTTATGTTAATCACCATGCATTACATCATTAGTTTTTGATGTAGTGTTCCATGATTCATTGTTTGTGCATAACACCCAGTGCTCCATGCAGAACGTGCCCT
>NW_027849419.1:0-261 GCF_054177405.1 Leptonychotes weddellii
TCTCTTCGCAACTTTCAAATATGCAATACAGTATTATTAGCTAAAGTCACCATGGTGTACATTACATGCCCAGAACTTATTTATTTTATAACTGGAGGTTTGTACCTTTGGACTCCCTTCGCCCATTTTGCCCACCCTCTACCCCCTGCCTCTAGCAACCACCAATCTGTTCTCTGTATCTATGAGCTTTTTTTTTTTTTCATTTAACATTTTTTTTTATTCTTATGTTAATCCCCATACATTACATCATTAGTTCTAGAT
>NW_027849420.1:0-261 GCF_054177405.1 Leptonychotes weddellii
ATCAGTGATTCATCAGTCTTATATAATACCCAGTGCTCATTACATCACATGCCCTCCTTTATGTCCATCACCCAGTTACCCCATCCCTCCACCCCTCTCTCCTCCAGCAACTCTCTGTTTCCTATGATTAAGAGTCTCTTATGGTTTGCCCCCCTCTCTGGTTTCTTCTTGTTTTATTTTTTCCCTCTCTTCCCCTATGTTTTGTTTCTTAAATTCCACATATCAGTGAGATCATATGATAATTGTGAAAAGGTGTCTTTT
>NW_027849421.1:0-261 GCF_054177405.1 Leptonychotes weddellii
TTTCTGTTGCATCCTGACTGCCTATAATAGTGCCCAGCACATAACAGAAACAATAGATGATAGATAGATAGATAGATAGATAGATAGATAGATAGATAGATAGATAGATAAAGTTATGAAGGAGAGATGAAGGAGAATAGCAGCATACATGGTGCATCTTTGCCTTCTCTGCATTAGGTGGTTGTATACTCTAGGCTCTATAAGACACAGTCCCTGTGTATGTGTTGAAATACGATGATCTAGTCCACTTCTAAAAAGAAA
>NW_027849422.1:0-261 GCF_054177405.1 Leptonychotes weddellii
TTCCTAACGTACATGCTGTCTTTGATCATGTGCATCCCTCTCTGTCCCCAGAGCCCTCTGTGGTGTTTGCCAAGGAGCAGCCAGCACGCAGGGAGGTGCAGGCCAAGGCGGGGGCCAGCGCCACCCTGAGCTGTGAGGTGGCCCAGGCCCAGACAGAGGTGACGTGGTACAAGGATGGGAAGAAGCTGAGTGCGAGCTCCAAAGTGCACGTGGAGGCCAAGGGCTGCAGCAGGCGGCTGGTGGTGCAGCAGGTGGGCAAGG
>NW_027849423.1:0-261 GCF_054177405.1 Leptonychotes weddellii
CGCCTGGGTGGCTCAGTTGGTTAAGCGACTGCCTTCGGCTCAGGTCATGATCCTGGAGTCCCGGGATCGAGTCCCGCATCGGGCTCCCTGCTCGGCAGGGAGTCTGCTTCTCCCTCTGACCCTCCTCCCTCTCATGCTCTCTGTCTCTCATTCTCTCTGTCTCAAATAAATAAATAAAATCTTTAAAAAAAAAAAAACCAAACAAATGGGAAAGAAGTCATATTAGGGTGGCAGAAGTGTAATCTCATGGATAACTTACAG
>NW_027849424.1:0-261 GCF_054177405.1 Leptonychotes weddellii
GGACTACGAATGGGTACAAGGGACCTTTATGGGAGGCTGAAAATGTTCTAAAACTGCATTGTGGTGACGGCTGCACAACTCGGTAAATTTACTAAAACAAAACAACTCTGAATTGTGCACAAATAAGAAAAAAATAAAGCTAAAGTCTTGTCCCAAAGCATTAAATCTACTCCCCATGCTGTCTCGAGAAAGGTCTAGAAAGTTCCATGATCACAGAAGGAAGACAGGCTCAGCTTTGTCGGCGCCATGGCCTCCAGTTCA
>NW_027849425.1:0-2063 GCF_054177405.1 Leptonychotes weddellii
GCAACCCTCAGTTTGTTTCCTGAGATTAAGAATTCCTCATATCAGTGAGATCATATGATACATGTCTTTCTCTGATTGACTTATTTCGCTTAGCATAATACCCTCTAGTTCCATCCACGTTGTTGCAAATGGCAAGATTTCGTTTTTTTGATGGCTGCATAATATATATATATCACATCTTCTTTATCCATTCATCTGTTGATGGACATCTAGGCTCTTTTTCCATAGTTTGGCTATTGTGGACATTGCTGCTATAAATGTTGGGGTGCATGTACCCCTTCAGATCACTACATTTGTATCTTTGGGGTAAATACCCAGTAGTGCAATTGCTGGGTCGTATGGTAGCTCTATTTTCAACTTTTTGAGGAACTTCCATACTGTTTTCCAGAGTGGCTGCACCAGCTTGCATTCCCACTAAGAGTGTGGGAGGGTTCCCCTTTCTCTGCATCCCCGCCAACATCTGTCGTTTCCTGACTTAATTTTAGCCATTCTGACTGGTGTGAGGTGGTATCTCATTGAGGTTTTGATTTGTATTTCCCTGTTGCTGAGTGATGTTGAGCACTTTTTCATGTGTTCATAGCTTCTTTCTTTGATTTATTAAGGACTTCGGCTATGGCTTTTCCTTGAGAGATCAGCTGCCTTCTGGACACAGCATCAGGCCCTCTGTGGTCACTAGTGTCCATCTGAGCTTCATAGTGTTGAGTTTGGATAATTCCAAACTTCATGTCCTTCTTCCTATCAACATACTTTTGTATGTGCAGCACACTCACTTTTGCCCTTTCTCTGCCTCTGCCTTCTTCATCACAGACCTAAGTAGACCATTTTGAGGGAGTCGGGTTTTTTTGTTAGTTTTTTATTTTTGGGTTCATGACTTGTTAACACATAATCATAATATGTTGTGAAACATTCTGAGATATTTCCCCTGTGAATGCTAGTGCCTGAATCATTGAGATTTGTTTCCTCAGTTTTGACTTCAGATGATGGTCAGTTGAACAATCGTGGTGGTAAAGAATACAAAACAGTTTTTTTTTAATATTTTAATTTTTTTAAGTAATCTATACCCAATGTGGGGCTTGAACTCATAACCCCAAGATCAAGAGCCACATGCTTCACTGAGCCAGCTAGGTACCCCCAAAACAGTTTTTATGTAATGCCAGTTATTTTAATCCTGGTCTCAAGGTTGAGCATAACGATTTTTCTAAAATGTAGTAAAATAAAATGTATATTCAAATTTGAGAGACTTTAAAAAAAAAACTCAAAGAATAGGAAAGCACACATACTCTTCAGTTTAATTCTGTTTATCACCAAATTCACATATGTGTATATATGAGCTTAAAGATCAAGTACTATGAACAGTTTTAATAAATAGACCAGAGCTTACATATTTAAGTGAGCGTTATATACTTTGAAATGAATGATCTAGCTATAAACTTACTCCGTCCATTTTACAATTCCTCAGTCTTATTTTGGGATTTCCACCAGTGCCAGTTTATGAACCAAATTAAAAAAAACCTGATCTCATTCCTTTATTGTCACACTTCATATATAAGATGCAAAAGCAATATGCTTTAGTAATTGAGATTTAAATAAATTGAGTTTCCTATCTCATATATTGCCTGGGGCTGGGCTTAGCCTGTTTTGAGATGCGAACACGTTTCCTTCATCTTGTCTCATCAGAAAGCAATATGTTTAAAACAAAGGATGTGCTGATTGCAGCACTCGTTTCCTCTGAGCCCATTACTCTTTTCATTGGAATTTAGTACCAAGCCCTTTTACCACCTATTTACCAAAAAAAAAAAAAAAAAATTCTCTCAACATCTGTGAGATGAGTCCGTTTGCCTTGTGATGATAGGCACTCAGGCACGTTGTCTTACGGGAAGGATTGATTTCCAGAGATATCCATTAGGCTAGGAGACAGTGAGAAAATAGGAAAAGTAGGACAAGTGAGAGGGCAGCTGTCTGCAGCCAAGAAGAGCGGTCTCACCAGGCACTAACCCTGCTGGACCTCGATCAAGGACTTCTTGACCCCGGTACTGTGAGCAAATAACTCTGCGTTGTTTAAA
>NW_027849426.1:0-261 GCF_054177405.1 Leptonychotes weddellii
ATTTCTGACTCTCTCTCTCTCTCCTTTTAAGAGAGGGAGAGAGGGATAGGGTGGGGCAGAGGGAGAGAGAGAGAATCCCAAGCAGGCCCCACACGCAGCATGGAGCCTGATGTGGGGCTCCATCTCACAACCCTGACATCATGACCTGAGCCGAAATCAAGAGTTGGATGCTTAACTGACTGAACCATCCAGGCATCCCCTGACTATCTCGTATTTATGTGTCATTATTTTGCCACTTTATGGAAATTTGTATGTCTTTCC
>NW_027849427.1:0-261 GCF_054177405.1 Leptonychotes weddellii
TCAATATTTGGAGATAAGTTCTTTCAGGAGGAAATTAGACTTAAATGAGGTCACTCAGGTGGGACTCTAATCTAATAGGACTGCTGTTCTTATAATGAGAGGAAATGGTATCAGAAGTGTGCTCACACAGAGGAAAGGCCACGTGAGGTACACAGCAAGAAGCTGGCTATCTATAAGTTAGGAGAGAGGGCCTCAGAAGAAATCAACCCTGCCAACACCTTGATCTTGAACTTCTAGCCTCCAAGAACTAAGAGAAAATAC
>NW_027849428.1:0-261 GCF_054177405.1 Leptonychotes weddellii
TATTCTAATGTCAGAAACGTAGTTCCAAAAAATTATATTGATTTGATTATAACAATTAATACTTTGCCTGTGGATAGAATTCTAGGTTGGAAAATGTTTCCATTGTGTTTTAGCTTTCATGATGTTCCAGAGAAATCTGATGACTGTCAGATTACTGGGTATGTGATGTGGTCTTATACCATTATTCCTTTCTGTGTCTAGAAAAATTATTTAAAACAAAAACAAAAAAACCCCTTGTCTCTAGCATCACTGTGTTATTCA
>NW_027849429.1:0-261 GCF_054177405.1 Leptonychotes weddellii
GAGCCAAAGGCAGACGCCTAACAACTGAGCTAGCGATGTGCTCCAGTACATTAATTTCTTCTTTTTTTTTTTTAAAGATTTTATTTTTATTTATTTGAGAGAGAGAGTGAGAGAGAGAGAGAGAGAGCACAAGAGGGGGTAGCGGGAGAGGGAGAAGCAGACTCCCTGCTGAGCAGGGAGCCCGATGCGGGACTCGATCCCAGGACTCCAGGATCATGACCTGAGCCGAAGGCAGTCGCTTAACCAACTGAGCACCCAGGC
>NW_027849430.1:0-261 GCF_054177405.1 Leptonychotes weddellii
ATAGAATAAAATAAAACTATAATGGCTGCGCAACTCTGTGAATATACTAAAATCCACTGAACTGTACACTTGAAATCATTTGATTGTTTGGCACTTTAATTATATCTCAATAAAGCTGTTTTTAAATTTAAATTTTTTAAAAAGGAAATAAATCCTTGCTATCTTTTCATCTCCACATTACTTTATACAAGGTTACAAGCCTTTAGAATAAGAAACAGTAAGTAATTTCATAGCCTGCTGGTACCAAATTTACAGAAGTGA
>NW_027849431.1:0-261 GCF_054177405.1 Leptonychotes weddellii
AGCCCATGGCTTAAGCCATCTGCAGAGCAAAACAGGTAGCTCCATCTCACCAGGAAATTCAGTGCACAGTCTTGCCTAATTATGTTCCCAAACAATGAGCAATGCAGGCCCTGGAAACCATACTGCTACTCTACCAGGGAAGGGGAGCTAATTCATGGTCTTGCCCATCGCTGAATATAATACCCAGTCCTGACCACCTAGGAAACATGATCAGAAAATCCAGGAAACCATGGAGCCAATCCTATGGTGTCATTTGGGTGG
>NW_027849432.1:0-261 GCF_054177405.1 Leptonychotes weddellii
TTTTTTTTTCTCAATCGAGATAATGATTTTTCTCTTTTAGTTCCTTAATGTGGTAGATTTTCTTTTTTTTTTTTAATTTTTTTTTTTTTAAAGATTTTATTTATTTATTTGAGAGAGAGAGAATGAGAGACAGAGAACATGAGAGGGAGGAGGGTCAGAGGGAGAAGCAGACTCCCTGCCGAGCTGGGAGCCCGATGCGGGACTCGATCCCGGGACTCCAGGATCATGACCTGAGCCGAAGGCAGTCGCTTAACCGACTGA
>NW_027849433.1:0-261 GCF_054177405.1 Leptonychotes weddellii
GTCAAGGTACTGAAGAGTTCCATAACCACATTCATCTCTCATGTTGTTCTTTTATGAAAATGCTCACTTCTTTCTCCCCCTCTCATCCCATCCTGACCATTGACAATCACTAATCTGTCCTCTATTTAAAAAAATTACCATATTAAAAATATTATATTATTGGATCATACCAATGTAGCCTTTGTTACTGGACTCTTTCACTTGGCAAAATTCACTGGAGAGTCATCCAAGTTGTTGTGTGTATTAAAAGTTTGTTTCTTT
>NW_027849434.1:0-261 GCF_054177405.1 Leptonychotes weddellii
ACAATATACAGTAACAGTTACCTTACAGGCAATACAGTGGCACTAAATTCATATCTTTCAATAGTTACCCTGAATGTAAATGGTTTAAATGCCCCAGTAAAAAGACACAGGGTATCAGATTGGATAAAAGAACAAGACCCATCGATATGCTGTCTGCAAGAGACTCATTTTAGAACCAAAGAAACCTCCAGATTTAAAGTGAGGGGGGTGGAAAACCATTTACTATGCTAATGGACATCAAAAGAAAGCTGGGAAATCCTT
>NW_027849435.1:0-261 GCF_054177405.1 Leptonychotes weddellii
ATCAGCAGTTGCCAAGAAGAGAGGGGAGGGAGTGCTGAGTAGACATAACACAGAGGATTTTTAGGGCAATAAAAATACTCTGTATAGCAATCTATACCTTCAATGCCATCCCAATCAAAATTCCAATGACATATTTCAAAGTGCTGGAACAAACAATCCCAAAATTTGTATGGAATCAGAAAAGACCCCGAATCACCAAGGAGACGTTGAAAAAGAAAAACAAAGCTGGGGGCATCATGTTGCCCGATTTCAAGCTATATT
>NW_027849436.1:0-2063 GCF_054177405.1 Leptonychotes weddellii
AAAAAAAAAAAAAATACAACTGAAATTTGAGGAAACAGAAAATTTGAAAAACAGACAATGAAGAAATATCATGCAAATACTAACAAACAGAAAAATGGTTTGGGTATACTAACACAAGATAAAGCAGACTTTAAAGCATTATTAGAAATAAAGAGGAGAGGTATAACTGGCTCAGTCAGTAGGGCATGCAACTCTTAATCTCTGGGTTGTGAATCTGAGCCCCACGGTGGGCAAAGATATTACTTAAAAAAAAAAGTGAAAAGCAATACAATCCAAATCAAAATATCAGCATGGTGTGTTTTGTTTTGGAGGACATGATGAAAGGATTCTAAAAACACAAAAGGTCCAAGAACAGGCAAAATGCTCTTGAAAAAGGGGGCAGAACCACGGTGAGAAGATTTAGTAAAACACGTATCAAGATTAAACTACATTAGCTAAAGATGGTGTGATACTGGCACAGGGAAAGACCAGTGGAATAGAACAGGGAGCCAAAAACATATCCACACATAAACACCTGATTTATGAAAAAAGAGGTAATACAGAACAGTAGGGAAAGGACTGGCCTTTCAATAAAGTGTTTCTGGGTCAACTGATATTCACATGGGGAAAAAAATGAAATTGGCCCCTATTTCATACATTATAAACAACATCAAGTGGGCTACTGACATAACCATGAAAGGCAAAGTATAAATCTTTTTTTAAAAGATTTTTTAAAATAATCCCTACACCCAGTGTGGGGCTCGAATCCACAACCCCAAGATCAAGAATCATATGCTCTTCCAACTAAGCCAGCCAGGCACCCCCCAAAAATAGAAATCTTTAAAAAATGTCTGAGAAGAAAATATTTTCATGACCTCCGAGTAGAGAAGAAAAGATTTCTCAAGTAAGACAAAAAAGTAACCATAAAGGAAAAAAAAAAAAAGTTTGACTACATTAAAATTAAGAATTTCTACTAATCAAAAGACCACAAAGACAGTGAAAACAAAGCCAAATAGAATGGACAAAAATATATGCCCAAACGTAACTGACAAAGAGTCCAGAATATATAAAGAACCATAAATTAGTATTTTTTAAAAAAGATAAATAATTCAATAGAAAAATAGAAAAATAGAGAAAAGAATAGGCAACTGCAGAAGAAATCCAAATGGCCCATAAAACAGGCAAAGATGCTCAAACCCAATAATCAGGGAAATCCAAATTAGAACCACAAGATACTACTACTTACCTCCTCAAATTCATCAAAAATTGAAAACACTGACACTATTAAGTGTTGATCAGGATGTAGACCAACGGAAACTCTCCTTCACTGCTAATGGGAATGTGAACTGATAAATCACTTTGGAAAACAACATGGCACTTAAGTTGAAGTTACATATGCTGTGTCCTGGCACTTGTGCTCCTGGGTATACACCCTAGAATGTGACACTGCACCTGAAGAAATGTGTAAGAATATTCATAGCAGCATTGTGCATAGTAGCCCAAACCCGGAAACATCCCAGATATCCAGCAACAGTAGGATAATTTGTAGTATATTTTCCCCTATCATAATCAAAAATGTACCATATAACAGCAGTAAAAATGAATTAGATCAACACAACACACAGGAATGTGCAAAAGATAGAAAACACACACAGTATAGTTCCATTCAAAAACAGACACAACTAGGGGCGCCTGGGTGGCTCAGTCGGTTAAGCAGCTGCCTTTGGCTCAGGTAATGATCCCAGGTCCTGGGATCAAGCCCTGCATCAGGCTCCCTGCTCAGCGGGGAGCCTGCTCCTCCCTCTCCCTGCCGCTCTGCCTACTTGTGCTCTGTTAAATAAAAATAAATATCTAGGGCGCCTGGGTGGCTCAGTTGGTTAAGCGACTGCCTTCGGCTCAGGTCATGATCCTGGAGTCCCTGGATCGAGTCCCACATCGGGCTCCCTGCTCGGCAGGGAGTCTGCTTCTCCCTCTCCCACTCCCCCTGCTTGTGTTCCCTCTCTCGCTGTGTCTTTCTCTGTCAAATAAATAAATAAAATCTTTAAAAAATAAAAAAAAATAAAAATAAATAAAAAAATAAATAT
>NW_027849437.1:0-261 GCF_054177405.1 Leptonychotes weddellii
CAACGGGGTGCTGGAACTTCTAGAAACCTGAACCGCCAAAAGAGTCTCTCACACAGGGGTGATTCTGAGTTTGTATTCTCCAGGGGTTCCTGGACCATAGCCAAGAGAGCCCAGAGATAGCTCATCGGCCACTGCAGGGCCCACAGCCAAACTGAGCTCTGTCTACCTGTTTCCAGGCACATGGGTGAGTGAGATTCATCCTGGGCCCCTACGTGGGTGAGTGAGATTCATCCTGGGCCCCTATGTGTATGGTTCTGAATT
>NW_027849438.1:0-261 GCF_054177405.1 Leptonychotes weddellii
TAGAAGGAGAAACAGTTTCCCAGACAAACAAAAAGTAAAGGAGTTCATGACCACTACACCAGCTCTGCAGGAAATTAGTGGAAAGGAAAGACAAAAATGACAAAGACAAGAAAGGATCAGAGAAAATCTCCAGAAACAATGACAAAATAAGTGATAAAATGACATGGAATACATATCTATCAATAATTACTCTGAATGTAAATGGACAAAACACTCCAATCAAAAGATATAGGATGTCAGAATGGACTAAAAAACAATACC
>NW_027849439.1:0-261 GCF_054177405.1 Leptonychotes weddellii
TGCGCACTTGTGCTTGCAGTTTGGCGAGTTTCTCCTGGTTCATGATAGTTTCTTTCATCTTATTGGAGTGGAAATGGGACCGCACGGGGGAATAGGGTTGGCGCTCAGGGGGTCTCAGGCAGACCAGCTGAGATTAGGTACACACACGTGGGGACACAAGATGGCAGCTCCATCTCCATAACTCTTTTCATCTTGTAGAACGGAAACTCTCTACTTATTAAACAATAATTCCCCTTCTCCCCTCCCCCTAATCCTTGGCAA
>NW_027849440.1:0-261 GCF_054177405.1 Leptonychotes weddellii
AGTTTGTTTTCATTGCTCTTGGGTATATATCTAGGAGTGAATTTGCCAGCCTAGAGTTACTCTACATTTAAATTTTTAAGGAGGGGTGCCTGGGTGGCTCAGTCGTTAGGCGTCTGCCTTTGGCTCAGGTCATGATCCCAGGGTCCTGGGATCGAGCCCGCATCGAGCCCCGCATCGAGCCCCGCATCGAGCCCCGCATCGTGCCCCGCATTGGGCTCCCTGCTCCGTGGGAAGCCTGCTTCTCTCTCTGCCACTCCCCCT
>NW_027849441.1:0-261 GCF_054177405.1 Leptonychotes weddellii
CTCTGAGAAACCAACTGAGGGTTCTAGCAGGGAGGGGGGTGGGGGGATGGGTTAGCCTGGTGGTAGGTATTAAAGAGGGCATGTACTGAATGGAGCACTGGGTGTTATACCCAAACAATGAATCATGGAACACTACATCAAAAACTAATGATGTAATGTATGGTGATTAACATAACATAATAAAAAAAATAAAATGGAGCTATTAAAAAAATAAAATTAAATTAAATTAAGGATGTTTCATAGTTTTAATCACTAGGATTT
>NW_027849442.1:0-261 GCF_054177405.1 Leptonychotes weddellii
GGTTCCATTTAATAAGTCAATATATTATTCTTAAAAATTAAGTTTGGTCACTAGGAAAGACTGAACAAAAATTATTCCCCTCCCCCCAAAACAACAACCAAGTAGCTCTAGTCACCCCCTCTGCTCCCCACAAAAACAGGGAAGTAGTGGAGGCTGAAACCTTTCAATCTGAAATTTCAGCTCCTAAAACACTGCTGCTATTTGTTCAAACTGCAGGTCTACGTCTTTCCTTCTCCAATACTTCCCCCATTTATAAATTTA
>NW_027849443.1:0-261 GCF_054177405.1 Leptonychotes weddellii
TTACTGCCATATGATGAGAGGAAGCCAGAGATGTTGCTATATCCCAATGTGCTCAGAACAGCCCCCCCCCCTCCAAAACAAGGTATTATCTGGTCCAAAATGTCAGTAGTGCTAACATCTATGACTAACTCACATCTATGACTGTGTCACTATTGTGGTTTTGATAAAGAAAGCAGGACATAGAGGTGTCTCTGGGAAAATGAGATGATCCATTCCACCAGCACATGTGACACATCCTGATGAGGGTTCCAGAGCTTTCTG
>NW_027849444.1:0-261 GCF_054177405.1 Leptonychotes weddellii
GTTAAGAATCCCTATCGAATATTAAAGAACAGAATGGTCTTGGGACCTGCTCATGATAGTAATTATACCTTTAGTAGCTACGAATTGGGAAAAAAAATACACAAGGCCCCCAAATTATCATGAAGGCACTCCTGCTCCTAAGTGAGTTTGTGTTTTACTTAACCACAATAGCATCTATGAATGTGGGAAAGCCTGTTCCAAGTTTAGGCTTAAGGGTTTGTTCAATCTAGCTTCAGTCTCTCATCCTCCATTTGCCACCTC
>NW_027849445.1:0-261 GCF_054177405.1 Leptonychotes weddellii
GAGGGGGGAGGGTCAGAGGGAGAAGCAGACCCCCCGCCGAGCAGGGAGCCCGATGCGGGACTCGATGCGGGACTCGATCCAGGGACTCCAGGATCATGACCTGAGCCGAAGGCAGTCGCTTAACCAACTGAGCCACCCAGGCGCCCTGTTATTTTTAAGTGAGACCCACAAAATTGATCATTGTCTTGGTTATAAGACGTTGTCCCCACTGATCTGTGCGCGGCCTTTGTCGACTGAGTTCATTAGGAGCGCGCAGAGCAG
>NW_027849446.1:0-261 GCF_054177405.1 Leptonychotes weddellii
GATTTTGGTGTGTTTCATTTATACTGTCTGCTACACCCTCTCAGTTGACAGTTATATTTGTATTTATATGTATATTTATGTATTTCTGTATATACATTTATATCTACTTCTATGTATGTCATCTTTATATAATAAAAGTCACAAGTTTTTACTGAATTCTAATTCTGCTTTCCCTTTTTCACATTAGTTTTTTTTTTTTAATTTTATTATGTTAGTCACCATACAATACATCATTAGTTTTTTTTTTTTTTTTTTTTTTTT
>NW_027849447.1:0-261 GCF_054177405.1 Leptonychotes weddellii
GATTCCAACTCAACTTCCATCCCCAATAAAGACTTTTCTAACAGCAACTCCAGTCATTCATTAATTCACTCATTCAACAAAAAATTTTAAGTTCATACCCTATGCCAAGCATCGTTCCAGGGATCATCCTCCTAGTAGCTCAGACCAAAGTCCCCTTGAATCTCCATTTTTTTCCACCTCATCCTCACTATTGCACCCTGTTACCTCTATAGCCTATCACCTTTACAACCTATTGCCTATACATTGGAAATCATGAGTATC
>NW_027849448.1:0-261 GCF_054177405.1 Leptonychotes weddellii
ATAGTGGGCACTCAGTGGCTGTTTTTGTGGTTATCACAAGTATTATTAGGGGTTCCATATTAATTAAAACACAGAAACTTTTACTGCTGTTTTAAAGTAATGAGTTGGTGTGAATTCTACAATATCATTGAAGGAAAGGTGGAATTTGGTAAGTGGTCTGGGAAACAGCCTGCTGATGGTGAAGAGCAAGGTATCCTATTGAAGAGTGGCTTTCTGTTCTCTCATCCAGTCCTTCTTTGATTTTTTTCCCAATAACTTTAT
>NW_027849449.1:0-261 GCF_054177405.1 Leptonychotes weddellii
ACTCCAACCCTCCCACCCCCCACCACTCGAGCAAATCTCAGTTTGTTTCCTGAGATTAAGAATTCCTTATACCAGTGAGATCATATGATACTTGTCTTTCTCTGACTGACTTATTTCGCTCAGCATAATACCCTCCAGTTCCATCCACATTGCTGCAAATGGCAAGATTTCATTCCTTTTGATGGCTGCATAATATTCCGTTATATTCCAATATACCACATCTTCTTTATCCATTCATCTGTCGATGGACATCTTGGCTCT
>NW_027849450.1:0-261 GCF_054177405.1 Leptonychotes weddellii
TGATTAGGTCCCTGGCAGTCGGTACTGCCTCTTGTTCTTTTTTTTGAGGTGATTTTTTTCTGTCATTTTGTCCAGAGGAGAATAGATGAATGAGAGAACAAAATGCTAAAAGGGTAACAACGACCCCAGAAAATATACACTAAACAAATCAGAAGTGATCTAAAATGGGGGGAAAAGAAGGGAAAGAAAGAAAAAAGAAAGAAAAAGAAAAGATAAAAAAAACCCAAAAAAACAGAATATGATCAAATATCAGGCTGGTGC
>NW_027849451.1:0-261 GCF_054177405.1 Leptonychotes weddellii
TTGTATTTGTTTGAGAGAGAGAGATAGCATGAGCAGGGGGAGTGGCAGGCAGAGAGAGAAGTAGGCTCCCCGCTGAGCAAGGAGCCCAATATGGGAATCAATCCCAGGACCCCGAGATCAGGACCTGAGCCAATGGTAGACGCTTAACTGGCTGAGCCATCCAGGTGCCCCAAGAGGAGATCTTTTTAAAGAAATAATTATGTCCTAACCAAGGTATTACTAATTTTTTCTCTGTCCCATGATAAAGATTAAAGAATGATG
>NW_027849452.1:0-261 GCF_054177405.1 Leptonychotes weddellii
AGTTGTAGAGGTTACCTACCCGGGGACGTGGAGGCAGCCGACGGCTGTTACCCAGAGGCCGTGAGGAACCACTTTGGATGGGTTTCTAGTGGAACCGGCTGGCTCCCGGGGCTCGTGGAGATCCACCCTGCGTGCGCCTGCAGGTGACAGAGACTGCTAGGAAAACCAAGCAGGGCCCCGAAAAGAGGTGCAGGGCACTTCCTGGCTCTGTCTGTGTCTCGCTGTCGCCGTCCGGCGTCTGGAGGCCCCCCCGGAGCCTCT
>NW_027849453.1:0-261 GCF_054177405.1 Leptonychotes weddellii
TACTTAGCACTTATTGTGTTCCAGGCACTGTTCCAAGGGCTCTACCTTAACTCATCTAATGCTCAAGGCAACCCTTATAAGGATGTACGAAATGGGATTTTACTGAGGCACACAAAGGTTAAGTAGCTTTCCCGAGGCCACGCACCTACCGAGCCACGGGTCCGGGAGTCAAACACCAGCGGTCCAGCCACAGAGCCCCTCCTCTTAAAAGCAATCCTTCAAGAACTCTTTGCTTGGCAAAGCAAGCTGTCCTCTAATATC
>NW_027849454.1:0-261 GCF_054177405.1 Leptonychotes weddellii
TCATAACGTGCCAAACTTCATCTTCCCTACCCATCCTTAACCACACCACACTATGAATCAGTCTTTTTTTTTTTTTTTTAAAGATTTTATTTATTTATTTGAGACAGAGAGAATGAGAGAGACAGAGAGCACATGACAGGGGGAAGGGTCAGAGGGAGAAGCAGGCTCCCCGCCGAGCAGGGAGCCCGATGCGGGACTCGATCCCGGGACTCCAGGATCATGACCTGAGCCGAAGGCAGTCGCTTAACCAACTGAGCCACC
>NW_027849455.1:0-261 GCF_054177405.1 Leptonychotes weddellii
ACCTGAGCCGAAGGCAGATGCCCAACCAACTGAGCCACCCTGGCACCCCAACTACAATATTTTCTAGATTTTAAATTTTGTTTGATCACTTTAGCATTTTTCTATTGGAACATGTCATAAACTGATGCATATCTCTAATATTCTCTTTGTTTTGCTTTGATCTATCAAAAAAAGCTACTATCTTAGAATCGAGAAAATATCAAAATTCTCTCTTAGGGAACTAAGGGGGAAAGGAAGGTATCATATAAGGATTGATTTTTT
>NW_027849456.1:0-261 GCF_054177405.1 Leptonychotes weddellii
ATCAGTGAGATTAATAATAAGAAGCTGAGTAAATTTAGCCGTAAGCGTTAGCTTAATAATCTGCTAAAACGCTATTCATGTTAGTTTGGTATAAAATAAAAGGGACAGCCATTTGGTTGTCCCTTTTTGTAGCCTTAGAAAAACCACTGCCAAGATGCTGATACTTCTGTATCTTGAGTACCATCCACTTGCTGATTGGCATAATCAACCCGAGCTCGACTGGCACTTATGTCAAAGAGCCAACGCTTATCAAGAGAACTG
>NW_027849457.1:0-2063 GCF_054177405.1 Leptonychotes weddellii
CCAGGTGGGACTAAGCTTGTAAGTGGATGATTGTAACACGCAGTAAGAGCTTTCAGGATGCAGAGGATGGAATCTTCGTCTGCTCAAGGATTAAGCCTCTGACCCAAGGTTCCACTGTCATTCCCATATCACAAATGAGAGAACAGGTTCTCAGAGCTCAAGGATGTGTCCTAATGTCTCAGCACCATTAATTATCATTGAAGAGTGGGGAATAAGAAACAAAACCCGTACTGGGTGAGTCCAAAGCTGATGGTCACAAGGTACTCACCATGCTGTTTCCTGTCTTGTCTACACAAAGGTCCCCTAACATGGACCCAGTTTTCCCAAAGAGCAAGAAAGTTTAGTAACTCAGAGATGTTTTTCTCAATATCATTTATTTTTCCTTTCTCACTGTGGCTTCTGAATCCTACAGTAACAATTAGGATTATTGCCTTTGGAAGACTTCACACCTTTTGCCAGAATAGGTCCATCTTTCTCTTGTATGTCACAGAACCTTCTTTTTCACTCATAAGGGCTCAGATCAGTCTTTATTTTAATGGACGACCCAAATGTGCTATGGTTGCTTTTGAACTAAGGTACCTAGTTTAATTGGTTCTGGATTTTATAAATGAGAATCAAAGAGTCAGACAAAATGTAGGAACTCAAAAGCTCAAAGAGATGTAAATCAATCTGTGCAATGGTTTAATGATAGAAGGGTTTTACTAGCTTTATTGAGGTGTAATTGACTAATAAAACTTTATAGTGAAGGTGTACAACTTTATAGGTTTTTAAAATAATTTTAGTTCACATACTGGTGTAATACTGGTTTCAGGATTAGAATTCAGTGATCACTTACATACAATACCCAGGGCTCATCACAAGAAGTGCCCTCTTTAATACCTATCTTGATTGGCTGTTTTGAGTCCTGTTTACTTTTTCGTGTGGACTGAGGTGAGTGGGAGACCACTTTGAAAAAGCTTTCCAGCAACTGACTTCTCAACAAGTTACAATCTGTGGAATTATTAATAACTAGAATTCTTCGGCCAGTAGGGATATTTTCTATACTGAAATAGAATATCTGAAGACATTTTAGGGACATGTGTATTCAGATGGCTACTGACTTTTTGAAAAGCATTTTGTGTACTGTCACTCTAATATATAATATTGAGTCCTCAGAAGTTGACTATGTATTCTCTTGTAATTTTAGTTAGATAAATCTTATAATCTGTATATTTTTGTATTTCCATTTAACTTTATTAATGCATTATAATGGCAGGATGGCAATGATTTATAAAGATGGTACACTGTATTCTTGTTGTCTCCTTCCACATATTCATTTATAAAGTATGTATTTATACCCATTATATGTCAACCATATTTTTTGACCGAGACAGGCATGCTTCCTGAGTTCATGGACTTTACATTCTGATGGGGAGACAGAACATAAAAGTAAATAGAAATGCAAAGTAATAATATGAAATTGGTGTCTATGACATGTTCTCCAGGTCGAGTCTCCTGTGGAATATGAGTGTATCTCCCTTTTCAGGAGAAGAAAAGGTCCTAGAACTAAGAAGAGTCCTTATACCAGCACTAACAGCCTACTCTTCACTCCAGGCCACTCTGAAGCCCTCACCATGTCTTTTCAGAACCACAGGGGAAGAGGCTCTGAAAACCATCTTTTTGTTACAGATTGGAGTTGGGTCTTTTGCCAGTGTCATCCTCTTCTCCCATAACATCCCTCCAATCTTGCATGGACACAAGCAGAGGCTCTTCAACATGATTCTCACCCACATGGCTGTAGCCAATCTCTTGGTTCTTCTCTCCACTGGGATTCCACTCACAATGGCGGCTTTTGTCTTTAGGCAACTCCTGTCCACTCTTGGGTGTACACTTGTCCATTACATCCACCAAATGGCTTGGAGCACCACCTTGTGCTCCACCGGTGTCCTGAGCACCTTTCAGTGTGTCATTCTCTTCCCCAGGACAGCAGGAGGATGCTCAGAGGATGAACCCCCAAGGTCATTGGTCCTTCCTGTTCATCTGCTGGATCTCCAGCGTCTTAATTAATATCTATGTTCCTGGGG
>NW_027849458.1:0-261 GCF_054177405.1 Leptonychotes weddellii
CAATATTCCTTTCAGGGCAGTTTTTATTTATGTTTAGTTGTTTTATTTTATTTTTCATCACAGCAAGTGCTCTCCTTCATCCCCCTCCTCTATTTCTATTGTCCCCCCGCCCCTCCCCTCTGGGGACCCGCAGTGTGTTCTCTGTTGTTAAGGGTCTGTTTCTTGGTTTGTCTCCTTTTCTCCCTTGGCTTGTTTGTTTTGCTTCTTAAACTGCCACACGTGAGTGAGATTGTCAGGGCGATTTGTCAGCAGTGTGTGAGC
>NW_027849459.1:0-261 GCF_054177405.1 Leptonychotes weddellii
AACGTCCCCCTCCTAAACACATCCGGGCTTGTCACTTTCCTACACGGAAACCCTGAAGGGCCTCCCATGGTGGGCAGCCGCCCACCTGCCTGCATCTCGGTGGCCCGGTTCGCCGCTGCGCGTTGAGGGTCCCGTCTTCCAGGTCCAGCGTGGGCACTGCAGTGAGCTTGTCCTTTCCTCTTCTGTGCCTTTGCTCACGGTTTACCTTTCACTGAGAATCCTACCTGTTCTTCAGTGTTCAACTCAAATGCTTCTTCCTGA
>NW_027849460.1:0-261 GCF_054177405.1 Leptonychotes weddellii
GGTTGTCCATGGTTTTCCCCACGCTGTTCGTGTGAGGAGGAGTGACCTTTGAGCAGAGTCTATGCGGGTCTTAGGATATCCCAGATTCATGAAGAACCAGAGATCACCTAAAGCACCCCCTTATTTTCCCAGGTGTCCCATGGAGATGGTATTTGTGCTGGAAAGCAGGTGTTCTGAGTAAGGTAGGCGAGCTGGATGGCAGGGTGGAGCGAGGGGGCCCTGGGGACCAAAGGGGCTGGAATCCACAAGGTCATCACCACC
>NW_027849461.1:0-261 GCF_054177405.1 Leptonychotes weddellii
TGGGTTTCCAGTGTTCCCTCTGCATTCTTGCTCCCATCCGTGGAGCCAGGAGGCAGCACAGGAAAAAAAAAAAGTGATTTTAGAGACATTCTGTACGTTGCAGGGGCTGGGCTGGGGGAAGGGAGGCTGGAAGCTGGAATTCAAACTCGGGCTTATAATTGTAATTAAAAAGTCCCATCTGCCCTCAAACGCAAACATCAGAAATGAGAAACAATATAGAAGCAGAGAGACCGCAGGAAAGAGAATCAACGGCTGTGTGTT
>NW_027849462.1:0-261 GCF_054177405.1 Leptonychotes weddellii
AGAAAATAAACTAGAAAATACCTTGAGACAAATAAAAATGAAAACACATATACTAAACTTTATGGGATGCAGGAAAAGTTGTACTAGAAGTAAAGTTCATAGCGATAGATGCCTCAAGAAATAAGGAAAACCTCAGGGGCCCCTGGGTGGCTCAGTCATTAAGCGTCTGCCTTCGGCTCAGGTCATGATCCCAGGGTCCTGGGATGGAGCACTGCATTAGGCTCCCAGCTCAGCAGGAAGCCTGCTTCTTCCTCTCCCACT
>NW_027849463.1:0-261 GCF_054177405.1 Leptonychotes weddellii
AAAAACAGCAGCAATAACAACAGCAGCAGCAACAGTAGTAATCACAGCAAAAACAGCAGCAATAACAACAGCAGCAGCAACAGTAGCAACAGCAACAACAACAGGAACAATGTAGCAGCAATAACAGCAACAGTAGCAGCAACAACAGGAACAATGACAGCAGCAACAATAGTAACCACAGCAACGGCAGCAGCAGTAACAACAGCAACAGCAGCAGCAGCAACAGTAGTAACCACAGCAACAGCAGCAGCAATAACAACA
>NW_027849464.1:0-261 GCF_054177405.1 Leptonychotes weddellii
ATTAGACTATAAATTTCTATGAAGTATAAAATCCTATAAAGTATAGGATTGTATTTTAACTTCTCTGTCACTGTTACAGTATTATACCTAGTCCATAAACAACCTTTGAAATGAGTGATTAAATGATCTTAGGGAGTAGGGCTAGGATCCCAACCTAGATGAGTAAATATTACTTGAGTATAAGTAATTGAGATCATTCATTCAATAATTATTTTTTGATTGCCTTCAGTGTTGATGTGTTTATATTTTAGAACTTCTTTT
>NW_027849465.1:0-261 GCF_054177405.1 Leptonychotes weddellii
TTCCCAGTAAAAACTATTCAAAGCCTGAGAATCCTACATCCCAGCTCCTGCGGCCAAGAAATTGAAGTTTTCCTCAAGTGTTAAACCTAAGGTGAAATGTGATAGAAAGCTAAACTAAACTGCTAATTCTCACACAATATTATAGATAGAGAATATAGAAATAATGCATTCCGGTGAGAGAAGAAAAAAGGAGGGGGAGGAGCAAAGAATATGGACGAATAAAGGCAAAACTGTAAGAATCATTAAAGAAAAAAAAAAGCT
>NW_027849466.1:0-261 GCF_054177405.1 Leptonychotes weddellii
TCCACTAACCGCTTTGAAGGTGGCAATTCTGCCTTAGAAGGCGCTAACCAACTATGAATAACCGTTGACTGACGGGCAATAGATAAAGTAGTTAATTGGTCAATATCTAATATTGAGCACCATAAATGGTCTGATATTAAAACTTGAGCTAAATCTGTTGAGCTGCGTTCACTGATAATGATACTAGCCTCTTGCATCAGCTGACTGCTTCTTGCAATCGCTTGCTTAGCCTTTGGATAACGCTCAGTAATACGGGGCAAC
>NW_027849467.1:0-2063 GCF_054177405.1 Leptonychotes weddellii
TTATCTAATTTGCTGGCATATAGTTGCTCCTAATATGTTCTTATAATTGTTTGTATTTCTTTGGTGTTGGTTGTGATCTCTCCTCTTTCACTCATGATTTTATTTATTTGGGTCCTTTCTCTTTTCTTTTTGATAAGTCTGGCCAGGGGTTTATCAAACTTATTAATTCTTTCACAGAACCAGCTCCTAGTCTCATTGAGGTGTTCTACTGGTCTTTTGATTTCTATTTCATTGATTTCTGCTCAGATCTTTATTATTTCTCTTCTCCTACTGGGTTTAGGCTTTATTTGCTGTTCTTTCTCCAGCTCCTTTAGGTGTAGGGTTAGGTTGTGTATTTGAGACCTTTCTTGTTTCTTGAGAAAGGCTTGTATTGCTATATACTTTCCTCTTAGGACCACCTTTGCTGCAGCCCAAAGATTTTGAACAGTTTTGTTCTCATTTTCAATTGTTTCCATGAAGTTTTTTAATTCTTCTTTAATTTCCTGGTTGACCCAATAATTGTTTAGTAGGATGCTCTTTAGCCTCCATGTATTTGCGTTCTTTCCAACTTTCCTCCTGTGATTGAGTTCTAGTTTCAAAGCATTGTGGTCTGAAAATAGGCAGGGAATGATCCCAAACTTTTGGTACCAGTTGAGACCTGATTTGTGACATAGGATATGATCTATTCTGGAGAATATTCCATGGGCACTACAGAAGAATTTGTAATCTGTTGCTTTGGGATGAAATGTTCTGAGTATGTCTGTGAAGTCCATTTGGTCCAGTGTGTCATTTAAAGCCTTTATTTCCTTGTTGATCTTTTGCTTAGATGATCTGTCCATTTCAGTGAGGGAGGTGCCAAAGTCCCCTACTATTATTGTATTGTTGTCAATGTGTTTCTTTGATTTTGTTATTAACTGGCTTATATAATTGGCTGCTCCCATGTTAGGGGCATAGATATTTACAATTGTTAGATCTTCTTGTTGGATAGACCCTTTAAGTAGGATATAGTGTCCTTCCTCATATCTTATTATAGTCTTTGGCTTAAAATCTAATTTGTCTGATATAAGGATTGCCACCCCAGCTTTCTTTTGGTGTTCATTAGCATGGTAAATGGTTTTCCATCCCATCACTTTCAATCTGGAGGTGTCTTTGGGTCTAAAATGAGTCTCTTGCAGACAGTATATCAACGGGTCTTGTTTTTTTATCCAATCTGGTACCCTGTGTCTTTTGATTGGGACATTGAGCCCATTTACATTCAGGGTAACTATTGAAAGATATGAATTTAGTGCCATTGTATTGCCTGTAAGATGACTGTTACTGTATATTGTCTGTATTCCTTTCTGGTCTATGTTACTTTTAGGTTCTCTCTTTGCTTGGAGGACTCCTTTCAATATTTCTTGTAGGGCTGGTTTGGTGTTTGCAAATTATTATAGTTTTTGTTTGTCCTGGAAGCTTTTTATCTGTCCTTCTATTTTCAGTGAGAGCCTAGCTGGATATAGTATTCTTGGCTGCATATTTTTTTCGTTTAGTGCTCTAAATATATCCTGCCAGTCCTTTCTGGCCTGCCAGGTCTCTGTGGATAGGTCTGTTGCCAATCTAATGTTTCTACCATTGTAGGTTACAGACCTCTTGTCCCGAGCTGCTTTCAGGATTTTCTCTTTGTCTCTGAGACTTGTATGTTTTACTATTAGATGTCGGCGTGTTGACCTATTTTTATTGATTGTGAGGGGGGTTCTCTGTGCCTCCTGGATTTTGATGCCTGTTTCCTTCCCCAGATTAGGGAAGTTCTCTGCTATAATTTGCTCCAATATGCCTTCTGCCCCTCTCTCTCTTTCTTCTTCTTCTGGGATCCCAATTATTTTAATATCGTTTCGTTTTATGGTATCACTTATCTCTCAAATTCTGCCCTCGTGATCCAGTAGTTGTTTATCTCTCTTTTTCTCACCTTTTTTATTCTCCATCATTTGGTCTTCTATATCACTAATTCTCTCTTCTGCCTCATTTATCCTAGGAGTTAGAGCCTCCATTTTTTCTTGCACCTCATTAATAGCCTTTTCAATTTCAACTTGGTTAGATTTTAGTTC
>NW_027849468.1:0-261 GCF_054177405.1 Leptonychotes weddellii
CGGCCTGGGCAGCGTCCAGAGTAGACCCCTCCACCAAGTGAGCTCCCTGGGGTAGGGAGAGAAAAGAGGCTGTGCCCTCAGCCCCGGCTCTCCCTGCTGTCCTGTCCAGCCCCTTCTAGCTGGGCACTGACCTCCCACTGCCTCTTCACAAATCCTCCCACTGCTGCATGCACGGTGTCCCTCTGGTTCTCTGACCAGTACCTGTGCCCTCCCCCCACACCCTCCGCCTCCCTAGGGCTTGGTCTGTTTGGGCGTCAGCAT
>NW_027849469.1:0-261 GCF_054177405.1 Leptonychotes weddellii
TAATAAAACAGGGAAGCGTGCAGCCTAATGAAGAAACACAAGCACAGTTTAAAAAAGAGTTATGGGCATCAGGAGGTTAAAGTTAAACCACCTGGAGGGGCGCCTGGCTGGCTCAGTCGTTGGGCGTCTGCCTTCGGCTCAGGTCACGATCCCAGCGTCCTGGGATCGAGCCCCGCGTCGGGCTCCCTGCTCGGCGGGAAGCCTGCTTCTCCCTCTCCCACTCCCCCTGCTCGTGTTCCCTCTCTAGCTGTCTCTCTCTCT
>NW_027849470.1:0-261 GCF_054177405.1 Leptonychotes weddellii
CAGAAAATCTCATCTTCTTCATGAAGACTTCCCTTTCCAAAAATGTATCCCTGATCTCCGTTTCTTTATTCTACCAGTCATCCCCAACCAATGAGGCTCACTTGCTTTTCCGTTTTAAGACAATGACTACCAATGCCAGAACCTCCTTACTGTAGGCTGAAAGTTGACATAAAGCACATTCATTCTGGTGGCCTGTGGACCCACTGTCAGTCCAGTCTAAAGATAAAATATTGATATTGAGACTCTTGATGTACTTCGTGT
>NW_027849471.1:0-261 GCF_054177405.1 Leptonychotes weddellii
ATCATTCTATAACTGAAAGTTTGTGCCTCTTAATTCCCTTCTTTTATTTCACCCATCCCCCGCCCCTCTCCTCCCTGGCGACCCCCGGTTTGTTCTCTGTGTTAATGAGTCTGCTTCCATTTTTGGTCATCCATTTGTTTTTTTTAGATTCTACATATAAGTGAAATCATATGGTATTTGTCTTTCTCTGTCTGTCTTAGTTCACTTAGCATAATACCCCCTCAGTCAGAGTAGTGCTTCTTAAAAATTATGTAACAGCTC
>NW_027849472.1:0-261 GCF_054177405.1 Leptonychotes weddellii
GCATAGGACATACTCTTCTATTTCAAAGATCTATGTTGTTTAAGGTCTCTGCACTTCCTCTAACTGGGAAATCCTTTTCCAAGTAAGTAACTTCCCTCAAAAATTCAACTAAACATCTCATCCTCTAGGAAGGGTTATTCCCCAGCTCCCAATTCACTACTTTCACATATAGCAAGCACTTATCAAAGAACTTACCACACTGTAGTGTAATTGGCTTACTTCCCTATAGACTAGATAATCCCCTAGTAGACCCTGATGGCA
>NW_027849473.1:0-261 GCF_054177405.1 Leptonychotes weddellii
GTGTTTCCTGCGGGCGGGACGCGGTGTCGCGTGGCCATTGCACCCAAGGCCCCGCCGCTGCTCTGCCCACCCGGGGCCCTGCCCTCACGGCCCCCGGCATCCCGGCTCCCCTCCCGAGCCCAGCTCTTACCCAGGGAGTCCTGGGCCCGGATGTCAGCTCCGTGCTCAATGAGCAGCCTCACGATCTCCTCACTGCCCACGCAGGCAGCAAAAGACAAAGGGTGCTCCCCTGTGGACACAGAGGGCGCCGTGGCGTGAGTG
>NW_027849474.1:0-261 GCF_054177405.1 Leptonychotes weddellii
ACAAACATATTGCACGTATATCATACATACACACCACAACACACCCACCCAGTATTTTTGGGTTTTTTTAATTTTTTTTATTTTTTAGCAGTGTCCTCATGTGGTTTATTATGATTCCATCTCACGAGGCAGGTGGGCGGGCGGCAGCGACACACGAATGGACTCCAAGCCCCTGACAGAGTCTGCCTCGGGCGCATGCAAACAGTGCAACGTGGTCAAGCGCAAACACGGGGCGACAGAGGTGACACGGGACACGGAACA
>NW_027849475.1:0-261 GCF_054177405.1 Leptonychotes weddellii
CATCTCCTGTTGGGAGGCTTTCACAAAACACTGATCTGCACTGATTGCTGCCTTTTCTCATCTTTTCTGGACTGCGTCACTTAGATGTACAACAAGAAAGTATCTGTATTGTACATGTCTTACATGATCACGAAGAAAAGACTACATAATTCTTGAGTTTAAGTATCAAATCAAATTGCATTCTTTTTTTTTTTTTTTTTGGAATTTTTTTTTTAATTCTTATGTTAATCCCCATACATTACATCATTAGTTCTAGATGAA
>NW_027849476.1:0-261 GCF_054177405.1 Leptonychotes weddellii
CACCCCGCGCACCCTCCTCCTGGAACTGTGAGTAGGACTAGATTTTCAACGGTGGTCATCTCCTGGTCTGTCGGCCCTACTGTGCCTCAGACCGTCTATGAACACACGACACTTTAGAACACACCCCAGGACTCAGCCCTCACTGCTGTGTCCACGGTGGGAAGCCATTGCTGCAGTCGAAGCCGCCGTGCGTGCCCATTCCCCGGACCCCGGTCCCAGGCACAGGTGGGATGACACCCCCAGTGCGGCCCAGGACCACGT
>NW_027849477.1:0-261 GCF_054177405.1 Leptonychotes weddellii
GGGCTGGGCTCATCAAGTGCCCTCCTGCAGGCCAGTGGCCCCAACCACTACTGAACACCTCAGTCTCCGTACGCAGGACGCACACAGGTCCCCGTAGTGAAGCCCTTCCCGCCACCGTTCCCCAGATGCGCGGTGCCAGTGGTATGTTGGGGGGTGGCGGGGCAGGCTTCTTGGAGGGGACACGGCATTGTGGGGTGTCCGTGGCACACCCCAGAGGAAACATCTTGTGCAAAGGTGCAGAAGGTTCCAAGAAGCCCAAGC
>NW_027849478.1:0-2062 GCF_054177405.1 Leptonychotes weddellii
ATTTAAGTTATGTTTATTTTTCTGCACTTAAAAAAAATGATCTGAAGACAGTTTCAGTCTTACGGAACAGCAAGTGCAAAGGCCCTGTGGTAGGAATGAGATCGACACATTTGAGAAACAGAAAGTGGTCTAGTGTTTTAGGAACCACGTGAGTAGTCAGTTGGGGAGTGGAAAGAGCTGTGATTGGAAGGACAGACAGGAGCCAGAGCAGGCTAGATCTTGTAAGTTTGGATTTTATTTATAGATGTGAAAAAAGGGTCCCAATAATTACCCCAAAGCCAAATAGCCAGTAAACAGCCATGGCAAGAAGTACTAGTGGTCTGCCAAAAGCTTTCTTCCTTAGTAGTAGAATTGCTGATTATCAGCTGTGTGTATTGCTGCTCAGAGTGATGACTATAGTTCCCAGCTCCCCTTGCAACAAGGCATGGTCACGTGACTTTGTCCTAGATAGTGGGAAGGAAGGGAAAGTATCGTTGGCAACTTTAGGGATGTGTCCTTAAAGGGAGGGGGCGTTCCCTTCTTTGTCTTTTGTGCCTTCCTGCTGTCTGGAATGTCAATGTAATGGCTGGAGTTTCAACAGCTCTCTTGGACCCATGACACACGTGAGGAGGTGGCCAGTGACTTTGGACTGGGGAGCTGGGAAGCTTTTTGAGGAGGGACCGTCTGATGTGGAGGAGGCAGCCGAGGGCAGGCACATTTAGGGAAGGTCACTCCTGGTGGAGGCGCCTGGAGGGGGACAAGCTTGAGGGACGTGGGACACAGCAGTGTTGGGCAGGGCGGCAGGCGTGGGGTCAGCGTGGGCAGAGACGGGACCTGAGAGGAGCAGGGTGTGACCCATCTGTCCCCACGAGAGGGGCACTAGACGGTTTTCCGAGAGGTGCCGTGACAGGTGCAGGAAGGGTCGCTCGTGGGCGGGAGGCGGGCAGGGAGGCCAGGACGAGGCTGGGCCAGCGTCCAGTCCCCGGTGCTGGGAGGTGGAACGAGGCAGCATGTACTCTGCAAACTGTAGAGCGCCGCCCATCTGAGGGACGTGGGCTGGCACCCGCCGTGGGCTCAGTGACATCTCAGGCTGCTGGCGGTGACGAGGCGGATGACCTCAGAGCATCCTTCTCAGCCTGCGTTTCTGCAGGGAAAGGTCTGACCCCGGCGACGAGATTGATCCCAGCATAAAAACACGTGGAGCTGACAAGGCCAGAAGTGAAGGTCACCAGAGTGTCGTCACATGCGTTCCTGGTGATGATGATGATGACGTGGATGACAATGACGTGGTGTCTAACATTTCAAACCCTCACTGTCCCGTGGGCAGACGCCGCTGAGCACTTTCCCGATACTTTCGGCTTTCATCCGTCCAATGGTCCTAGGCACCGGGGACTGTCATTATCCTTGTTTTACAGATGAGGAAACCGAGGCGGGGACAGAGTAAATAGCTTGCCGAGGTCACACGGCCCCCGAGCCGTGGGCTGGGATGTGAGTGCGGAGAGTCTGTCTCCAGGGCTGCGTCTCAGGAGGCTAACAGGATGTCCTGTCTACCTGCACACGTAACCGCGCATGAGCGGTTTCACTCTGTGACCTTCTTAGGTGAAATTTCTTAGCATTCCGACATCCGGCTTCCAAAAATGCAAAATGAAAATACTTCATCCAGGTGTTTCCTCTTTTCCAGACTCCATCCTTCCCCTGCGACCTCCCAGTCTCTCTCCTGACTCTGAGCCACCACCCCTGCTAAGACGGGCAGAGCCCCATTTCCCAAGAGCCTGAGAAGAAGGGCTGGAGAATCGGCAGGTGGGGGGGTCTGGGTGTCCACCTGCAAGTGAGAAAGAGCAGGCTCTGTAGCTTCACGACCTGAGACGGACTCTGCTTACGTTCATGTTACCCATGGGAATCCACCTGCAGCGGGAAAAAGAGGGGCTTTGAGCCATAATTCCTGGATGGAGAGACTTCTCTCTCACGTGAGACCATAAACCTGAGATTATAGCAAAGATGGCCCTTCCCAGGGGGCCGGACTGTAGCTGAACGTGAGCCAGACGTTCCGCTCTGTGGAGCCAGATCTGCCCGCAGCTGGGCT
>NW_027849479.1:0-261 GCF_054177405.1 Leptonychotes weddellii
AAATTATGCTGAGAAGAGAAAGCACTCACCTACCAGTGAGTATAATGTCTTAAAAAAGGGCGTTCTCCTATTAAAGAACAACTGCGAATTAAGTTCACAAAATATTCTAAATAAGTACAGGATGAACCAAATATTAAAAAGAGATTCCAGATAGATTTACTGACCAGCATGCCCAGAATATAACATTGATGCTCAGGTGTCCATTTCTTATCATGTTTAAGTTAGTAAAACCCCTTTTTTTGAATATTAATCTTTTAAAAT
>NW_027849480.1:0-261 GCF_054177405.1 Leptonychotes weddellii
AGATTTTATTTATTTATTTGTGAGAGATAGCACAAGCTGGGGGAGAGAAAGAGGGAGAAGCGGACTCCCTGCTGAGCAGGGAGCTCGATGCGGGGCTCAGTCCCAGGACCCCGAGATCATGACCTGAGCCAAAGCAGACGCTTAGCCAACTGAGCCACCTAGGCGTGCCCAAAGATACTTTATTTTGATTTTAAAAATATTATTGTCTGTAAACAACTGGCAGTGCCTTCTTTATTAAAAAAAACCTTAGTTGACTTTCAA
>NW_027849481.1:0-261 GCF_054177405.1 Leptonychotes weddellii
AAGCAGAATATGGTCCTAAGCAAGGTAACTGGGAAGAAACCAAGGTAGTAAGCATCAGGCCAGCCCCAGGCTTGTGGATGCTGCCAATTTGGGGGTGATGGTGGGGCTGCTGCTGTCAAGCTTCACCCAGAACCTGCCCCCGGCTCAGTGATGACAAGGCCTGAAGTGAAACAGATGGAGGTGATGGGGACCCCATCCTGAGTCTGGGAGGTGTGGCTTCCTTCCGGGCTCTCTCAAACAGAGGAGCAAGGGGGCAAGATG
>NW_027849482.1:0-261 GCF_054177405.1 Leptonychotes weddellii
CTGGGTGGCTCAGTTGGTTAAGCGACTGCCTTCGGCTCAGGTCATGATCCTGGAGTCCCGGGATCGAGTCCCGCATCGGGCTCCCTGCTCGGCGGGGAGTCTGCTTCTCCCTCTGACCCTCCCCCCTCTCATGCTCTCTCTATCTCATTCTCTCTCTCAAATAAATAAATAAAATCTTTAAAAAAAAAAAAAAAAAAAAAGTCAAACTATCTTATCATTGTTTTTGTAAGTTCTATGTATTCTGGTTATAGTCCTTTCTCA
>NW_027849483.1:0-261 GCF_054177405.1 Leptonychotes weddellii
ATCTTTATCTCTAGCACAGACCTCTCTCTCAAACTCCAGACTCTTGTACCCAGCTTCTCCATCACTTAGATGCCTACCAGATGTCCCCAAGTTAATTAGCTCAGGGCTGAACTCCTTATCTCTCTTCACCCCGATACCTGCCCTACCTGCAGCTTCCCCACCTTGGTTGAAAGCACCTCCATCCTTCCAGGGTGACCCTCCTAAACTGTAAGTCAGATCACATGATGCCTCTGCTCAAAAAGCCGCAGTGGCTCCCCTTTC
>NW_027849484.1:0-261 GCF_054177405.1 Leptonychotes weddellii
AGTGGTGGTGTGTATGTGGGCAGGAGGGAGGGGATGCTGGCTCTCGAATTAGAAAAATAAGAATTTATCTTTAAAATGATAAACCATAATGATTTTTAAATGAGAGAAATGGTCAACTGAACATGGATGCATCAAGAAATGACAGTTAATGAACATGCAAGGGTCGCTGCTTTGAACCATGAGCTTTTATTTTTTATAGCTGACAGAGAGAACACAAGCAGGTGGGGTGGGAGAGGGAGAAGCAGGCTTCCCGCGGAGCAG
>NW_027849485.1:0-261 GCF_054177405.1 Leptonychotes weddellii
GGTTAGCCCAGTGATGGGTATTAAGGAGGGCACGTACTGCATGGAGCACTGGGTGTTATACGAAAACAATGGATCGTGGATCACTACATCAAAAACTAATGATGTATGGTGACTAACATAATATAATAAAATTAAAAACTACAATAAATAAATAAATAAAATAAAAAGGGAATCCTGGGGCGCCTGGGTGGCTCGGTTGGTTAAGAGTCTGCCTTCAGCTCAAGTCATGATCTCTGGGTCCTGGGAATGAGCTCCGCATCG
>NW_027849486.1:0-261 GCF_054177405.1 Leptonychotes weddellii
GTAGTAGCAATAGGAGGGTGATGAATATTAAAATATTTTAATCATTAAAACACCTCTAATTAAATTATTTTATTTTTTCCAAGGCTTAATATGGGAAAGTTTTCATTTTTGTTGCAACGTTTACATCTATCTTTTCCAAGTTTGTTGATTGCAAATAATTCTTAGCCAGGCAATGCGGAGCAGTTTTTTTTTTTTTTTTTTGGGGGGGTTTCCTTTTTTTTAAGTTCAATTAATTAACAATATAGTGTATTATTAGTTTTA
>NW_027849487.1:0-261 GCF_054177405.1 Leptonychotes weddellii
TGGGGAAAATTGGACAGCCTCATGCAGAAGAATGGAACTGGACCATTTTTTTACACCATACACAAAAATAAACTCAAAATGGATGAAAGACCTAAATGTGAAATAGGAATCCATCAAAATCCTAGAGGAGAACACGGGCAGCAACCTCTGTGACCTTGGCTGCACCAACTTCTTGCTAGACAGGTCTTCAAAGGCAAGGCAAACAAAAGCAAAAATGAACTATTGGGATTTCATCAAGATAAAAAGCTTTTGCACAGCAAA
>NW_027849488.1:0-261 GCF_054177405.1 Leptonychotes weddellii
CGCCCAGTGTCCGGGGCCGCACACAGAGCCGGAGCCGATGAGGCAACAGGCTCTGGTTTCCGTGCTGCCCGGTAGAGGCTGGTGGGGAGGGGAGGGAGGAGGGAGGCCGCCTCCACTGACCCCTTTTTGGCAACATCATCGCTACCCGGAAGCCACAACCACGAGTGGTCACGCCACTGTGCATCCTTCCACGGCACTCTAGGGCTCCCTTGTACCTTCCCGCCTATACACTAGAGATGTTTCCACGGAAGCTCTAGCTGG
>NW_027849489.1:0-2062 GCF_054177405.1 Leptonychotes weddellii
GGCCCCCTGTACTCCCAACTCCACACAGACACACATTCACACAGGGCCCCCCTCCCCCAACACACACACATGGACCACTCAGCCAGACATCACCCACCCCACACAAAGGGCTCTTCCTGAAGGGACCCATGGAATCCGATTTATTATGGAATCCATTCTAGGACTTACACTATATGAGGGAGAAACCTAGCCCCAAGGTGAGGTTTCTAAGAAAAATAATGACAGCAAGACCCAAAGCTAAGGTAAAAAGTTGTTATTGCAACTTACTAAAATCTAACAGTATTATAACAAAAATACTAAAGCAATTAAAAAAAAAAAAGAATTGCCAAAATCCCACATGACCCTGATAACCACAAATATTTTTGTTAAATTCCACTTCTAAAGCAGGATCTTTGGCAGGAACATAATATTCTGGAGACTTTGGAAACAAAAATCAGGTACTATTCCTGTTGGCTGGTTCTAAATAATCCAAGCCATGGAATGAGAGGAGGGCTTGTTGCCTCTCCCTCTCCCGCAGCCTCTGCTTTTCCCAGTGCAGCCTTTAGACAGCCCATCACTGCAGCAGAGGGTGAAAACCCAAGCCCCCCACTCCACCCTGTGCTGAAGCAGAACATCAGGTGAGGGGGCAGTGACTCCTGGGGCCTTGAATTTTGAAGAGGCTCCCTCAATACCGCTCGGTGAGTCTGCTGCACATTTAGCCTGGAGGAGCACTATTCGAGGGGCACCTGGGTGGCTCAGCCGGTGAAGTGATTGCCTTCGGCTCAGGTCATGATCCTGGGGTCGTGGGATCAAGTCCCCAGGTCAGGCTCCCTGCTCAGCTGGGAGTCTGCTTCTCCCTCTGCCCCTCCCCCTTCTCGCGCTCTCTCTCAAATAAATCAATAAAATCTTTTTTAATTTTTATTTTTTGGATTTTATTGATTTATTTAATTTTATTATGTTAGTCACCATATAATACATCATTAGTTTTTGATGTAGTGAATAAAATCTTTTTAGAAAAAGAGAGAAGCATGGGGCTCCTGGGTGGCTCAGCCGTTAAACGTCTGCCTTCGGCTCAGGTCATGATCCCAGCGTCCTGGGATCAAGCCCTGCATCGGGCTCCCTGCTTGGCAGGAAGCCTGCTTCTCCCTCTCCCGCTCTCCCTGCTTGTGTTCCTGCTCTCTCTCTCTCTCTCTCTGTCAAATAAATAAAATCTTAAGAAAAAAAAAGAGAAGCACTGTTCGAGGGGGAAGAATCAGCCCTTGGACTTCTCGGAAGAGGGCCTGACAGGCCGATGCAGGCCAGCAGGGCAGGTTCTGCCTGAAGACCAGGGTAGAGGAAGCCAAAGACTTTGAAACAAGCAAATGTTTTTTTTCCAAGGACAGTAACCAGTCACTTTACTCTTAGTCTTATGTCGGAGAAAAAAGGGGAAAAAGTCCTTTTTTTTTTTTTAAATTGTAAGGAATCACTGTTTAGGGTTTTTGCAGTATATGGATGAGTGTGCTGTATAAGTGACCACACACTGAAATTTTAAGGGTTAGTTTGGAAAGGAAGTAAAGCTTGTGGGGGAAAAGCCACCAAACTGGAAGAACTTCCTCAACAAAGCAGAGACTGAATGGCAGCACGATGATCTTTCTAGATTATCTTTCTAGTTCTGTCCGAGCTTTGTTTTGCTCCGTCTGGCGCTCCCATACCCCTCGCACAGCTGCAGTGGGGGCGTGGGACCACAACACTGACCCCAAATGGGAAGCAGTGGGGGCGCTCCAGAGCAGAGCCCTCAGAAGTGGACAATCTCTTATTTGTATCATTTGCTCTTCTCCTCAGTACTGTGAGCAAACATCCATTTTGTTCCATTAGTTTAGGAATTACACTAAAAAATTAAACTATATGGGGCGCCTGGGTGGCTCAGTTGGTTAAGCGACTGCCTTCGGCTCAGGTCATGATCCTGGAGTCCCGGGATCGAGTCCCGCATCGGGCTCCCTGCTCGGCAGGGAGTCTGCTTCTCCCTCTGACCCTCCTCCCTCTCATGCTCTCTGTCTCTCATTCTCTCTGTCTCAAATAAATAAATAAAATCTTTAAAAAAAAA
>NW_027849490.1:0-261 GCF_054177405.1 Leptonychotes weddellii
AGAGCCCAAAGCAGGGCTTGATCTCAGGACCCTGAGATCATGACTTGAGCTGAAACCAAGATTCAGATGCTTAACTGACTGAGCCACCCAGGTGCCCCTTATTTAATAATTTTTAATGAGCATTTGCTGAATGAAAACCTGAGCTATTTGTATTTTGAGAAAAAGCAAATATAATATGTACATTGACATTATTTCGTTAGCTGGAATCTTATCCAACTGTATAACTTAGAAGAACTTGGTATAATCTGAAAAATGATGCAG
>NW_027849491.1:0-261 GCF_054177405.1 Leptonychotes weddellii
ATCCATCTCCCACCGACCTCTCCTATGGTAACCATCAATTTGTTCTCTGTATTTAAGAGTGATTTTTTTTGTTCATTTGTTTGTTTGTTTCTTTTTTGCTTTGTTCATTTATTTTGTTTCTTAAATTTCACATATAAATGAGAGGATATGGTATTTGTCTTTCTCTGACTGACTTATTTCATTTAGCATAATACCCTCTCGGTCCATCCATGTTGTTGCAAAAGGCAAGATTTCATTCTTTTTTATGGCTCAGTAATATTC
>NW_027849492.1:0-261 GCF_054177405.1 Leptonychotes weddellii
ATTGGACGGGGCGAGAGTTCTCCCCGCCAGTCACTGGCTTCTAAACGCCTCATGTGGGAGGGGCGGGACGCGGGGAGTTTCAAGTTTGTGTGACCGAACAGATTGTAAGCAAAAACCTGTAAAACACGAACAAGCCCTTCACGGTGCATTATTTGCCTCATTACTTGTCCTGCATTCTACTTAGTGCTCTATTCCTTTGCATTTAAAAAATTCTGGTCGTGACCCATTATGTTGCTTTCAGGACTCTCAAATGGGTCACGA
>NW_027849493.1:0-261 GCF_054177405.1 Leptonychotes weddellii
TGCAAAGAGCTGTCATTCTCACTGGCCATTAAAAAATAGCTTATAGGGGCACCTGGTGGCTCAGTCGTTAAGCGTCTGCCTTCGGCTCAGGTCATGATCCCAGGGTCCTGGGATTGAGTCCCACGTCGGGCTCCCTGCTTGGCAGGAAGCCTGCTTCTCCCTCTCCCACTCCCCCTGCTTGTGTTCCTGCTCTCGCTCTATCTCTCTCTGTCAAATAAATAAATAAAATTAAAAAAAAATAGCTTATAAAATGGTGTTAAA
>NW_027849494.1:0-261 GCF_054177405.1 Leptonychotes weddellii
GGGTTTCCAGTGTTCCCTCTGCATTCTTGCTCCCATCCGTGGAGCCAGGAGGCAGCACAGGAAAAAAAAAAAAGTGATTTTAGAGACATTCTGTACGTTGCAGGGGCTGGGCTGGGGGAAGGGAGGCTGGAAGCTGGAATTCAAACTCGGGCTTATAATTGTAATTAAAAAGTCCCATCTGCCCTCAAACGCAAACATCAGAAATGAGAAACAATATAGAAGCAGAGAGACCGCAGGAAAGAGAATCAACGGCTGTGTGTT
>NW_027849495.1:0-261 GCF_054177405.1 Leptonychotes weddellii
GAGGGGCGGGGAAAAGCCCTGATTTGAAGCGCTTCCTGATGCATTTAAACCAGCAAGCTAATATCACTCTCCATGGAGCAGGAGTTGGGCAGAGACATGAACAGTGGCTCTCCTGAGTGGCAGGAACTGGCTCCAGCACAGCCTCGGCCCATGGCAGTATTATTGGCAAGTGTTTCTATCTTTCTTTTTATTTTTTTTTTAGTGTTCCATGATTCATTGTTTGTGCATAACACCCAGTCCTCCATGCAGTACGTGCCCTCT
>NW_027849496.1:0-261 GCF_054177405.1 Leptonychotes weddellii
CATAAAATCCCAGCAGAGGCCTGATGGGAGGTTCCCCTGCTTTTCCGGGGCCTGTGGAGCTTTTGGGAACTTATCGAGGCAGCCCCCTCCATTACTGGGTAGACTCATAGAGGAATTTTCTGTGTATTCAATGGAAAACTGCCTCCTTCTCAACCCAGAATACGCTTACCATTAGCCCAAGGCTTCTCAAACTATAGCACGCGTTGCAGTCCCCTGGAGGGCTCTTTAAAACAGCCCCAGGGTCCCATCCTAGAACTTCTG
>NW_027849497.1:0-261 GCF_054177405.1 Leptonychotes weddellii
GCCTTTTGGGTGCAGATTCTATATGGATCACAAGTCAGAACAGTGAAAGGTATAGCCTAGTCCTAAGTCACTGTTAACAACACCAAGGGGGAAGGTTTCCCACTGGTTTCACTCTCAGGTGAAAAAGGACCACTTGTGAAAAGCAAAGGTACTTTTTGGGCCAAAAGGAGTTGGCCTAAAACTTTTTGATTTTTTTTTTCAAACCTTCAAGATGGAACAGTCACTCCTGCTGTAGTTTGATGGCACACATGTCCAAGCGTG
>NW_027849498.1:0-261 GCF_054177405.1 Leptonychotes weddellii
ACTAAGCGTATAGAAGTGTTGAATCACTCTACTGTACATCTGAAACTAATAGAACGCTGTACGTTAGCGAACTGGAATTCAAATAAAAACTTTGAAAAACACAGAAATGGCCTCACACCTGTTGGAATGGCTATCATCAAACGGACAAGAGGTAAGTGTCGGTGAGGAAACAGGGCCCTCGTGCACCATCTGTGGGGATGTAAGTTGCTGCAGCCGCTGTGGAAATTAATGTGGAGGTTCTGCAAAAAGTTAAAAATAGAG
>NW_027849499.1:0-261 GCF_054177405.1 Leptonychotes weddellii
AATGAATCATGGATCACTACATCAAAAAATAATGATGTAATGTATGGTGATTAACATAATAAAATTTAAAAAATTGATGAAAAAAGTTCTCTATTAAAAAAATAATAATAGCATGAATAGATGGTATAAGAGCTAGATGTGTATTTTCCCTCGGTGGATGCTCAATACCTAGTAGGCTATGGATGAAATAAGAATTCTGATAATTGGGCGCCTGGGTGGCTCAGTCGTTGAGCGTCTGCCTTCGGCTCGGGTCATGATCCC